>NC_068983.1:52148126-52156539 GCF_001194135.2 Octopus bimaculoides
ACATTTTGCTTGGCTCGAGCAGTTCGCGCCCCTGTTCGTCCACCAGAGACCGAATGGTGGCTTTGTTGCCCTGTTGCGCCTCCGCCACCCGGGCCTCTCGCGCGGCTCCAACACCTTCGTTTATTAGAGCACGCATCCTAGCCCTGACAACGCACCCTTCGTGTTTGGCGTTGAAGTGTTGGTCTAGGGCCAACCTCGCCGCCAAAACGTCGGATGCGATGCCACTTCTAATTGCCTCTTCTAGCTTCTTAACTAGCTCACCCTCTACTCTGTTTCTGTCTATGGCTAGTGCTTTGCTATACCTAATCGCAGATAGATAGATAGATAGATAGATAGATGATAGATAGATAGATAGATATACAGGCAGACACGTACACGTATATGTATGTGTTTTGATGTTATGTTGTCCACTGCGACATGTAAACCCATTTTGCAGTGTTTAGAATGCTATATGAAAGTGCCAGAATATATTAAGTGATAAGAGAGCCTCATTTAAGAATGCATGTTATATCATATCATATATTATAATTTTATTTCCAATGTGCTTTGTTTGGTTACTAGAAATATAGTGCTTTAGTTATTTATTTTCTTTGATATCACAAAAATTTATACACATTCGAGCGAACATAGAAAATTCATTTTTTAAATTGGACCTCATCTCAATATTTACATGCTATTATAAATAACTGTATATGTACACCGAGACCCATTTTCATTCTTTTTATACCTACGCCACTCAGTATGTAGCAACTTATATAAATATCTGACACATTTTAGTTAATCTCTATTGTATGTTTTGCACTGTATTAGTAAATTTTATATCCTTAGTATAAGGATATCAAATTAAATATAACAAACGCACGTTAACTCTGATTTTATTGTATAATAAGTAATGCCTCGATACAAGGCAACTTATCATGGTTATAGGAAGAATAGTATAATATCTCACTTAATACCGACATCTATATTCATGGTGTGTATTTCTCTCATGATTAGCGTTGCTTTACTTCTTGCAAGTCAATAATACTTTAGAGAACAGCATAAATGTCATTACTCACTTTCTTAGATTCCCTGTGGAAAAGTGAGTTGATATAATCAATAAGATTCCAGAAACCATGTGAAGTATTTAAAATATTTTGTAATTTCTTTATTAGAAACTATCTGTGTAAATTAAATTCAGTCTTATAATACATAATGAAGTAGTTTTTTTTTCTTCCCTTCGCGCAGTTTGTAAGGTATGTATTCGTCCTTTGAATGTAAATGTAAAGTTCAACATGTTTATACACCGAAAGAAAGTTATTGAATCTTTAGAAAGTTACAACCGTAAACAAATATTTAAAGTTAAATTCTTTCTTAAAGAGAAAATCGATAGAAGTTAGAATCTATTATGTCAATATATATTTTCTAACAAAAGTGTTATTTTTTTGTTTCTAATTAAAAGTGGATTAAAATATAATACTTTTTCAAAAATCATTTTCGGAGAAAACGAAAAAGTGTGGATATAAAGAAATATTGATTATAGGATAGGCACAGGGCCATACATTTTTGTTGGTATGTGTAATCGATTAAATACACTCTGGCATTTGATTGATAATAATGATAATAACGTGGAAAGATAAAAGGCATATTTAAAATTATAAAATATACGTTCCTAACGTTTTATTTTAAGATTGTTTGTATCAACTCTAATAACAAATATTGGTATCTTACGTAGACCACATCAGAAGCAAGTCATTAATATTTACCCCAGAACTTGAGTATTTGTGTATACATTGAGTTGGATGGGTAGTCAATTGGCATCTTTGGAATTTGAAATCAAAATGTAAACGGTAATATAATCAAATATGTAAATTAATATATGTGATAAATTTAGGAATTGAACAAGTAAAGGGATACGAATACATTGAGCAATTCATTTTAAGACAGCACTACGTCATTGTTTTACATTTGGTTTAAAGGAAACAGATTATTCCTCTCCACTACTTAGATTAAACTATAACTAGTTAGACATCGGATACAGCAATGCTAAATATATGTTTACGCTACCTAGAAAATACGCATGCAAACAGGCGTAAAGTGAGATATATGTGAAAATGTATTTGGTTGATATATTATCATAGAGCTAAAGCATATTTCCACAAGCGAATGGGGATAAAATAATTAGATTTAATAAGCTACTGGTGTCAGTGACAGACAGTACCTAGAGATGTTAATATATTATTCAACGAAATTCAATAAGGAGAGAATCATGTCACAGTAATGTAATCAATGCCAGTTAGCTAGAGTACAACAATGTGGAAACTTTTCTATTTTATATGAGAATAAAACTTAATTTAAATAAAAGTAAATGTAAAAGTCAGGTTTTATGTTCCATATTTCCCCAAAATATTCTATGTAATATATCATTGTCCTAGAAATAATAGTTACCTTTCATTTCCTTCTTAAATACAAAATGAAATGATCTATATTTTAAAAAATGAATATAAACCTAATTGATTAAAAGAAATAGAAATATATATTCTTGTGCATATGCATACATACATGCACACGAACACACACATACACACATATATACGTATATATATATATATATATATATATATATATATATATCCAGAGAGAGAGAGAGGGAGAGGTTTATACATGAGTATATGCAAATATATAAGTATTTATGTGTCATCCGTTCTGTGTTGTAGTGTGTATCGGTATCCGTCCACCCTTAAAAGCTACATATCAGCAAAGGAAAGGCATTTTGTTTCCTGAATCATAGAGAGATTTAGGCGTTTTGCAGCAGAAAATATATGAGAAACAAATAGATTGATTACAAGCATACATACACAGATATACACACATCCACATATATGAAATAGCGTGTGCCGTGCAAAATGAGGGCTACAATAATTTATGTGAGGAATGCGTTGAGGAAATATTTCTTGTATTGGTCATTACAAAAGGTTTCAGCTGTCGTATGGTACGTCTGACTTGTGGGGATTTCATTGCGTTAACTTTTATCAAAAAGCTTATATCTACATTATAATCTTGCATGGCGTTTAAATGTCTATCATATTTGGCCGATGTCGAGTGTACGACAGAAAATTCTGGGTTGATGTAAATTGAAGCTTTAGTGAAGTAGTATCAACTTCTCATTTCAAACTGATAACTATTAAAAAGTAGTCTTGGTGTTTTAGGTGGTTACTCTAGTTATTTAACCTAGCTTTGATGTTGCGCTTTTCCGCTGTAACTTCGACATTTCATTGACCCGTTCCATAATACTGTAATGAGCAACCACTATTTCTAAATATAACTAGCAATTGGGAGCCCGCTTTCAAAGGCATCTGAAGGACGTGTTTTGGGTATAATTTCTGAGGTTGAATTTAAAGTCAAACATATTGATATATACATGGTCCATGTAGTTTGCTCGTAATAATTTCGATTTTATACACCATTGATTTCATGTTGCATAGACACTTTGAAGGGTATATTTGAGTCTTCTTACACGAACAACCTAGTACACAATATTTTGTTAGCTTACTGGTTACTCATTATATGCCGTACGCAAGACTGTCGTTTCGATTCCTGGGCCAGACGATGCATTGTGTTTCTTTGAGTATGAAACTAAATTTCATGTTGGTCTCGTACACTCTGCTGTAAATGAATAATTTTTTGACGGACATACATCCCATTTGGGAGTGTTGTGATTTTGGTCACTTATATAACCATGAAATTCGAATATTAGGACCCGAGACACTAATGATTGCTGGTAGAAAATTTTCACATATTACAAATTTTCCCAGAAAAGCTTATATAAGAAATGCCTAAAATGTTATACTTTAATGTTTACTAAATGCCTATTGTTTTAGAGTGCAGTTTTCTTACAAATTACTTTCGTGGAAACATGTTAGAAATAATTAACTAATATTAAACATTAGGTCCCTGAGAAAACAGGTTGTCGCGGGAGTGTTTATAAAACCTACTTTCTCGTTGTAGCTTGGAAAGGTTTGTAATCTTTTCGAAGCATTTGAGAGGTCTGTCTATGTAGGAGTAGGACCTAAACTGGTTTTTAGTAATGGTTATTTGATGTAATTATGATGTCTCATACATGAGTGTCTACAATGTAACCGTCCTTTGAATGCGATAATAATAATGTATCGTCCCGATACAACTGATGGTGGAGCTAGTGAACTCACTGATAATACGTTTAATATAGAAGGATTAAAAGAGTTGCCATACTTTTTTTATCGAGTGTAATTTTAAAATAAATTGTAAATAAATTTGCGTGTGCTCGAATATTATCTGGATTATTGACAATGTGATCATTGAAGTCATCACGTTATTAGTTCTTACCTTTAGGGGAAGAATTTTTTTTTTTCGAAGAAACGTTCCATCATCGTTATCTTTATGAAATAAATTCGCTTTGTGGCGCTAGTTTCTACAGAATTTTGAAATGTCGTCTTTAATTTCATGATCATTTGATATTAGAAAGGTTGGGGTGAACGTCTTTGCTAGTAGCTTTCAAAGTTTTAGTTTTAGCAACGCTATTTCTTACCACACATTTCTAACGATATTTTCTTTTAGTCGCTTTTGTTTCCATGGTTCTTCAAGAATCGGTTTTATTTGTTGTGATCTCAAAGGAACTAATAAAGGTTCAACAGTTCTTATGAGAAAACTAATTCAAAAATCATTGATTAAGAAATGGCAACATAAGTTAGAATAATTGCTTGCCAAAAACCTTTAAAATATTTTCTAGGTGAAATATACAAATGAAAAACTACGCAGATTTCGAGAGTGGAGAATAACCAATAACTGGTTCTACCATTACGTCGACAAATTCTAAAAGATACATAATTCCAACACTACATTGTGAATAAACGATTAAAGAAGATCAAATTACAATCTGTCGGAACAAGATCATAATTTGCTCGTAATCGTAATTGGGTTTCAAATTTTAAGCTAAATATTATTGAAATATTTTTCAAGCTAAAATTAAAAAATACATTAGGAATTAAATGTACACCATTAAAGATGAATCGATTTTCAAGATGCAAAATAATCAGAGAAATATCTTCTCTCAAAAAAAAACTGTATGAAATACGAAAACATATTTAACAATTTTAGACGACAAAACCAGCACCGTAATGTAAATAGAGCTAGAAAGACTATCAGTTAAAACGAAGGTAATTATGGTACCCGATTTTAACTCTTTTCAGAGAAGGTGAGATATCCAGTGCAACTAAACAAATTGCAAAAGCTAAAAGTAATAAAAGTATCAAATTTATTGAAACCAACTTTAACAATACAAGAAATGAATATTTAGAAAAAATTACTAAAATTTACCCCTTCATGTCGGAGATCAAATTATCATGAAATTAAAGGCGACATTTCAGAATTGTGTAGAAAATTGCCAGTCACAAAGTAATTACATGTAACGATGATAGATGACATGGAAAAAACAAGAGGACTTTTTTGTTTTTACTGAAAGGTGAACAAAACATCGTTACGTGAGCGCGTTTAGAAAGTTCTGTAGAATACTACACATAAACCAAGAATTTTAATCTTCAGTTCAGTGCTTTAACATGTCGATTGCAATAGAAACAAAGATGATGGCTCGTTTATTCTTCTTCTGTGCAAAGAAATCTCATCCATGGAATAAAATATTGGATATAAGCAAGGTTACATTATTAGCAAAGCTTTTACAAAATCTGTTGTATATCTACTAATAATTGTTAAGAAATGTCTTATTACAGGCGATTAGCTATATATATATATATATATATATATATATATATATAAGCCTTGGGGTTGGTAAGCGTTGAGGATTGGTAACTAGCGATCCTGTTCATGGAGTTGGTGACCTTGATGCAAAGTAGTTGATGGTGCTAAGGCGGGGTACCCGGGTTGTATGCAGCCAGCGGCTTGCAATGTGACAGAATGACATACCGCTGGTGACAGTGATAAGACAAATCGTATTCCTTGTTGATGGATACTGCGAATTGTTGGAAGATATGCAGATTTTTGAGAAGGCAGCGATAGTAGTTATTGCCTAATGATGCCATCGGATGGTGTAAGAGTGGTTTTGTATACTACAGCTCTAAGGGTGGTTTTGTATACGACGGCCCTTGAGAGGCAGGATCCTTCTAGAGGGCTCATGGTGGGATTTCAGTAGTTGCAGGTTGGGGCTGTGCGGGTACATTTTTACATTTGTTGATGAGTGCGATGCTGGATCTGATGTTGTCTAAGTAGAAGTAGCTCACCTTCACATCATGGGGTTTGAAGTGTTTGTGATACTTATGGCTTCCGGGAAAGTGTTCCTTAATTTAAGACAGAAAGCCACTAGGTACGTTAGTGGTAACTTCTAGTTTGAAAGGAATCTTATACCATACAGTTTTCCTTTTCTTTATCCTTTTGGGGTAAGGAAAGGATGTTTGGGGTTGTCCACGTAAGTGAGCTTCCCCGTAAACCCACTCCAAGCCATAGCATCGTTGTAGTGGGGGATAGTCCTGTTAAAGATCTCTCTATTGGCCGAGAAATTAGACAGTCGTTTGCTAATGGCTGGAAGCAGGTTTCTAATTACAGTATGAGCTCTTGTGTATGTATATTGTTTCCTCGTTAAGCTTCCTGTACGGATAATACTTGCCCGTATATAGATTTAAGGTTAATTCCAAGAAATCGACCGTAGTCAGGTCGATGGTAACCGGTATGGACGGCCGAACTCCTTAAATAGTTCTATCACATCCTTTCTGAACCTGTCCATGGCGTGGCCGTTCATATGGTTTGAGATAGTCAGGCTGATGTCCCTATAAAGGCCCACCTATGTGCGTGGGTACGTCTCTTGATGGTATCCAAGATGTATAACTCTACGAGGTCAGCAATTTCAGCCCCATCAGAACACCCCATAGGGACATCGAACACTGGATCGTCTGCTTTCTTCAACCAGACGGAATTGTCGGGGAACAGAATTGACGTTCTGGCATTCATAATAATACTGATATCAAGATCACTTATGCTAGTAAAAGTTAGTGCCTTCAAGGAGGGACATAGATATGGAAGAGGTAGAAATCGAATATGTCGAAGTGGGTGAATCTACACGTTGATTTATTCGCCATAGTGCAGAACTAATCGACTACGGCTGCGTTGGAACTCCATTGAGTCATTCCTGTAGCTCTTCGGATATCGGAGTTGATAGTATCGAGAATACAATTGCTGATACCTATCTCACTTTTAGAGGGGTTGATCATCCCGCATTTGGGGTTGGAGAGGGAGTTTGACTTATGGGCCTTAAGTGTAATGTGGGGGATGGAGGCATCGCATGGTGAAGCAGTCCACACGATCCTCTATATTAAGGCAGGGGCTGGCTAGTTCCTACGTGTCTGTGTTTATGTCACTGTCTGTGGAATTACACACAGTAATTTTTTGTTTAGGTCATGGCACTTGTAAGAAGTCTTGAGTTTGTGGAAGTGTTTATTTCGTAAATGTTCTTTGTTTTGTCTGCGAGGGTGTGTACGTTGTGTGATTGTTTAATGTTTGTCATATAGTCATTTAGGTATTTAAAGAAGGGATTAGAATAATGGCGAAATCTTACCATATTTACAATATTCCATAGGTCAGACTCGAAGTGGTGGTGATGGTGGGGGACTTTTAGGATTCGAAGCCGAATTTATTTGTAGATGTAGTGGTGGATGGATTCTCGTAGAAGAATGCCTTCCGGCGCATGCATTTGATGATATTTTCCGGCTTCTAAGTCGCGTCAAGTAGATTTTCCTTGAAGGTATTGGAATATTCCTCAGCGAGAACAATAGTGATTGTCTCTCCATTACAAAATGCTGGTCAGACTTTCGCGAATGGCACTCAACAGGGTCTGCAGGAATTGTAAGAGTGAATGGATAAACTAAAGAAGGGCACTCAGCACGTTTATTGCGAGTTACATGTGTGGATCAAAACAGTTTGATTCAAATTCATTGGAACTCCCAGAGTTTCAAGCGTGATGCTAACCTTCAGCCATTTTGAATTTGAATGAAAGAAGTTGATTTTTATTCCCGTAAGGTGAGCTGCAACTGGTCGAGAAAGGTCACATGATGTCGGGGTTTGATGTTTGTATAACCATATGTCACTGACGATAGTTTCTTTGGAAAACACCGCATGGTGGGCGGGAAAACGACCACGTGGTGGATAGGATATCGACCACGTGATAGACAGAGAATCGATGAGCTTGTGAGAGGGGTGATATGCGCAAGTATATAGTAGCATATGTGGATGCGTGGACACGCTCATATTGGTTTTCCGTGCATGTCTGTATTGATGCGAGCGTGCGTATCTGTACATGGGCGCGGACCCGGACATATACATACATACACAAACTCACACACACACACACACACACACACACACACACACACACACACACACACACACACAC
>NC_068983.1:52157311-52162517 GCF_001194135.2 Octopus bimaculoides
GGTTTCGTAAATATTTCATTTGCTTTGGGAATATACAAAACTTTTAACGAGTTTTCTTTTTCACATCTTAGACTTATTATAGATAGATGAATGATAGATAGATAGATAGATAGATAGATAGATAGATAGATAGATAGATAGATAGATAGATAGATAGATAGATAGATTCCCGTCGGTTTCGACGTCTGAGTATTTGAAGTGAAAGAAAGAAAGAGAGAAAGAAAGAAGGAAAGAAAGAAAGAAAGAAAGAAAGAAAGAAAGAAGGAAAGAAAGAAAGAAAGAAAGAAAGAAAGAAAGAAAGAAAGAAAGAAAGGATCTGCCTCTATTTGCGATGGATGTGTGAATGCAATTTCGGTCTAGGTATGGATTTCCCTATGAAGTCGCAATGGGGAAATTGAGGATTTGGGTTTTACCTGCGATTGGGCAAATGTGTCACTTGAGTGTAGGACTTAGTTCTTCTGTTGTTCTTTCTCTTCACTTCAAAGTGTTTGGATGTTTTGTGACACATTTTACGCCATGCAGATCGATCTAGGCAATAACATTCCCATGATGTCAGATATAGCTGTAAAGATTTTAATGATTGCTTCAACTAATCCCTATGCTTAAGGAGATGTCTTCCTTTGCTGCGATATCCCTTCATTTGTTGGCCAAATAGAAGAATTTTCTGAATGCAGGCACTATTCATTGGAAGTATTTAGAAGAACTTCATAACGAAATCAATGTTAAAATAGCTAAGATTACAAGTGCTTTCCGAGGACTTGTCCATCTTTTGTTGGATGAGTATGATGTTTGTCTGAAAACTAAAATAAGCATATGCATATCTTGTATATTGAGCCCACTTTTATATGGGGCAGAAGCATGGCCTCCTTACTACAGACATGCAAAGATACTTGAAACATTTGTCGCGTGCTGTTTGCGCAACATATGCAGCATAAAATGACAGGATAAGATATCCAATGCCAAAATCTTAGAAATATATGATATCTCTAGTACCCAAACCATGCTGATGAGAATTAAGTGCAGATGGATAGAACAGAATATGTAATACATTAAGTAAATGCGCTTTAATTACATTGATTTGCAATTGTAATAATCCATTTAAACTTACAAATTGTAGAAACGCAAGGCAGGGAGACAGACAGATAGATAGATAGAAAGATATCGATATATAATGCATAATGAGAATTTAGCAAAAAACAACAAAAGACGAAGACGAGGGTGTAAATAACAAATAGATGTATTAGTTTAACGCTCGGGAAGTGAGAAAGTCTTTTACATTTCGAGCCTACGCTCTTCGACAGAAAGGAACACAGAAATAAACAGGGAGAGAAAATACAAAAAGATATAGTGGTTAGCGATCTATCATGGCGAATGCCGGACAGAGGGATACAATCATACATACATACACACATACATACATGCATGCATGCATGCATACATACATACATACATACATACATACATACATACATACATATATACACACAGGTGTACACACGCAGATATATATTTATATGTAACCCATTTCCATAACGGACAATGTTATATACTTCAGATATTCAGATGATACAATAACAGGAGTTGATACATGGTCTGATATTTCATTTAAGGAAATGATTTGAAAAAGACATATCAAGAAGCAGGAAGCATTTAGAGCAAAGCAATTTATTAATATGAATTTCATTCATTGAACTTAAAATGTGAAATTATTCGAAATACTGCATAGTAGTCATTATTTTATTTTAATGTTCCGTACTTCCGATAATTATAAACATTTTCAAATTTACCCAAATATAAGGGTGGGGAGTAAAAGATTTAATGATTTTGTATACGACGTAGGAAAATGAAACTTGTCTTAGAAATGTGAGAAGGAATCATAGAAGAAAAGAAGGAAGAGGAACGAAATAAATGACAGCAATTATCGGATGGGTTATACAAATGTGAACTTCGTTTTATTTAATTATATTTTCAGGTAATAAATATTTTTCATTCGGAAAGTAGTATTCATTTTATCATTTCGTATAGGCGCCAAGAAATTTAACAAAAGTTAAATTATAATTATAATATGTTATTCTCTATTTTCTAATATTACTCCTTGTCACAAAAGTATACTTCCAAAGTTAAGGATTGCATGTGTTCATAAGCTTTTCTGTTATATACACAAGGCCTGCAATTTTAAGGAAATGGGGCTAATCCATTATATCGAAGGCAGTGCTCTACCCGCTACAAATTTCATTGACCCAAAATGATAGAAGGTAAAAATCGACCTCAGCGGTATTTGAACTCATAACGTAAAAATGCTGCTACACATTATGTCGAACGTGTTAACGATTCTGCTAACTCGCCGCTTTATCATGTTATGATAAGAGCGTGAATTAACGGTAGTGGATTTGTAGATTCGCTCGAGCACCGGAGGAAATATCTTCTCTTTTGTGTCCTGCTTCTTTACGTTATGAGTTTGCATCCAACCGAGAGCATCCTTGCCTCAAACATCGTGAGTCGATAAAATATGGTACCGATAACATCTAATATTCAAGCAGTATCAACGATGATTCGGATAAATAATAAGAACGATAATTTAACATATTTCCTTTTAGAGTAGCAGCACAACCCATTGGGTCACGTAATACTAATATATTCAAGCAGCATTGGCGTCTGCAGAAAGATTATTAGTTTTAACAGGTTACAGTTCAACTTCATCATAATGAGGCATAGTAGACTTTACAAAGTGAGTTTTAGTAATGTCGAAAAGTTTAGGTGGAAAAATCTCGAAACACAACTGAGAACGAATTTCTCTATCAATTCAAACTGTGACTATTCTGAAACTCCAAAGTGACAAAGAGATTGTCAGGTTTCAAATGAGCAGTTCTTCAAAGAATCTCGGCAAATTGCATACGGCAGTAATTTAGTTTATTTTTAATTCTTCATTTGTAAGCAATATTGTCTCTGTGTATTTGTCTAATTTGTAGTCTTTTACAATTCAGGAACATCCTGCCCGACTAATTCTGACCTTCCTTGAATTTACAATTATTTTGCAATGTTTGGTAAAATAATTTAATGTATATATATATGTGTGTGTGTGTGTTTGTGTGTGTGTGTGTGTGTGTGTGTGTCTGTATGTATGTATGTATGTATGTGTATGCACGTACATAGTATTTATGTATAAATCTACGTACGTGCGTATGTGCGTATGTCATTATTCAGTTTTATTTCAAGATTTCTTGCCAATAGTCGAAAAGCCGGTCTGTAACCTAGATTCAAGGTTCCTTCATTGAAATTTCAACAACACCAACATATCATTTTTGTTTGTATATATGCATATACACAGATCTGTATATTTTGTTTGAAGTATGTATTCTCATGCATATAGTTACATGTCTTGACATGCTCGTATATATTTAAATGATAAATTTCTGCCAAGTTTTGTTCGAGTTTTCACAGTTCGGTTGATTGCTTGAATCTGCAATCTTCAGATCAGCTTTCTCCATTCTCGCCCTCAGAAGCATTATTTTTCAAGAGTGGTATTTAGGCAACATGGTCCGTATCCCAGTACCCCAAGAATTACAAGTATAAACCTGAACTTGTAATCTGGAGAGATTAACTGCAGATTTTTCAATAGTTCAGCGTAGGTATTCTCTTTTTCGCTGATCTTTAGCTTTATGTTAACAAGCGCTGAGCAGCTGATTTCCACAACTGTACACAGTTTCTCTTCTCTATGTATGTATGTATGTATGTATGCATGCATGCATGCATGCATGTTTGTGTCTCACCATACCTGTTGGCATGTGTGCGCGAATACCTTTATATTCTTGTTGTGACGTTATATTGACGACTGCTTATGAGAATTCATTAAATATGAAAAGCGACTCTAAATTCCTTAAAAGTTAGATACGAAATATGATTTGAGGAGTAAATACATGAAGGAAAAGTGCGTTCCTATAGACAGAATTTTGCGTTACCTTTATAGGGTTCCCACTACAGTTTAACTAAAACCCTAGTCTTTTGTGAACAGGGTTATCTTAATTTCCTGTGCTCATTGAATATTTTGGTCTGATCTGTAATGATTGATGGCTATTCCAGAGCACAAAGCATACAGAAATTTTTCGATTACAAAATTACATTGTAATGCAACAAAGGGATGGTCCACACGCACGTATATACACACACACATTCGTGTTTTGATATACACATATGCGTATGCGTATCAATATATCATAATAACGTGATTATATATGTGCATTTATGAATATATGCATGTTCGTATGCATATAACTAATTAATTTTAATTGAAGCTGATAAAAATCAATGCGCTTCATTGATGAGAAGAAACAGATAGGAATACATATTGAACTGAGATAAGCTAATTAAGTTGACTTCAGGGATAACGATATGTACTTCCTGAATAGAATTTCACCGGTATAGCTTCACATAAAATATGAAATTATCTGCATATTATCAATAAAACTTATCAATGTTTAATTTTTATTTCTATATATACGCTTTGCTTTATTGAGCTGGTTATGTATGAACAATTCGGCATTTGATTTTATATCATTTCACTTTAATTATGTATTTATTTTATATTCTTTCTTTCAGAAGCCTATAAATCGCATGAGAATTACTTCAGCAAATAGTACCATTTTCCCGAATTAAATTTTCGGAGAAATATTCAAGAGAATTTCCTCGAATTTTATTATATTAATTATATTCTTGGTTGATTGAAGAATGACAGCTTACTTCATTTATATCGGTAACATCCGTATGGTTACTTGCTTCGTCTATATTTAATACGTTGTAATACTGCATATTTTTACAGAATCTACTTTACATTCTAAAATCTCTATGAGAGGCTGACTCTCCTGTTTTTCTGTAATGGCACAATCCAAAAACCAATTATCCTCTCTAATCATGTAGCAGTCTACTTTCATTATGACTTTGTGTAAACCGGAAGTTATGTGTATGTGCTCATGCTTTTTCTATTTTAAATATTATGCTATTACAGACTTTATCGTTCATCATTGTCTTTTATCTATCACTTGTTAATCATTTTAATATAGTCATACTGGGACATTTTAAGTTAGGTATGTATTTTATCAGTTCTCTTACCGAAACGCTAGATGACTAAGATGTATTCAAACACCTGTTGCCAAGCAGTGGGTGTCACAAACGCAATTACAAGCACGCACACACACGCACCCCCCCCCCC
>NC_068983.1:52162543-52173595 GCF_001194135.2 Octopus bimaculoides
ATATATATATATATATATATATATATATATATACTGTTGTGTCTGGGGAGAGTCATTCTTTTTTGGTGCCTTCTGGTTTAACATACCGCTAAAATTTTCAATAGTTTTGAGAGTCTAAAACTTTTGAAAAGGTTGCAAGACGCAACGAAAATTTTAGAAAAGTAAAACAGAAATAATTTGAAATTTTACCGGTGAGTGTGTTAAATTATAAGGCACTAAAAAAAGAATGACTCTCCCTGGACATAACAGAATATGCTTCAACACACGAACTCACATAAAGAATCTTGCAAACCAAATCCCCAAACGAAATATATATATATATAAGTTTAATTTAGAATTAAGGCTTAGAACGGAGACATCAAAATGCAGTATCCAAATCTTGTTTCAGGTACGTCCCAGGAAGTGTGCCTGCAGAGGACGTTCACCACTTATGGCAACCTGGAGCCGTCTGTTTTACTGCAGTTTCACCACTGGTCCTACGTCAGGCATCCGCAAGCACAAGTTGGGTATATTTTAAATGACTGATATGGAAGATGGTGTGTAATTAGAAGCTTTATTTAAAACAACAATTGTTTCGGTTGCAGAATGCAGCCAAGACGATTGTTTTGCTAACTAAACCGTCTAGTTACACTCGGCCTTCTGCATCAATCATTTACAGTGTATATATGTACATATATGTGTGTGTGTGTGTGTATGCGAATAGTTTTAAGCGGTGTCGAGCTTTACAATTCTGTAAATAATAACAATTGTATTTTTTATAAGCTTAAAGCTTACAACGATTACCGTGCATTTGACTAAGAAAAATAGTAGGCTTTCCCCGTACGCGTGGGACTCGAACCCACATTTATAAAACTCGACACCGCTTAACAAAACCATTTGCACGATGATCGTTATAAGATTTAAACTTTAAAAAAAACACATTATTATTATTATTTGTAGAATTGTAAAACATGACACCGCTTAACAAAAACATTCTCACCGAAAGCACAAAGTTTGTTTACAAAAACAACTATGAACTAATATAGTTCTTAAATTTGGTGCGGTATGGTGGCTTGCGTGCGCTAATGAATCTGAGAAATTTAATATAGCATCTCGTAATGGAGAGATCAAAGGGTAAAGTAATATGATCCCTCTTTTCTAAGAGGTAAACCAGAGTTTCCGTTGAGCCAACAGAAGCATCAGTGATAATTAGTTTATCAACAAGACCCAGGTAAGGAAATCTTCGTCCACGGAAACGTAACCACCCACTGAAGAAATCACCCTGAAGACAGTCTGGAGTCGAGAACAGTGGAGAAAAGTCGTCGAAGACCACTGCTCCACGGGGAGCGACGGGCTTAAGCATGTAATGAGTATATTTTTCGATATTTATTGTAAATATTTCTTTACGCTGGCGTCTGGGTGGTGTATTCTAAACAGAGCCACTATCTTAATTGTCTGCTTTGTTAATCTCCTGATTGAGAATGTAACTATTACGTATTACTAGAACTACACCAATAACGATACTTATTAGCTTATATTTCACAGTGAACTCCGAAGTTCTTAATCTAGTCTATTCTTTGTTTGTTACGCGCTGTCTTGTTTATTAATTCTTCACAAATATGTGTAAGTCAGTGATTAGTATAATCCGTTTATATATGTTTCCTTGTTATAATAAATTTTAATAATATTCTTCTTGCGAAATACACATTTCAACATGTTCCTAGAAAACATAAGTTTCCTGTGTTGGCGTCTAGGTGATGCATTCTAAACGCAGTTATTACTTTTGTTTCTTTCTTAATTGCTCTCGCTAATTCATTTAGTTTTCAGTTTGGAATATTACAAGTACAACTTATTAGTGAAAGAGTTAAAGTTTTGATAAATGTTACTTTAGTTTCTCATTTAGCTCAGTTGTTTTAAGTTAATCTAATATATCTATAATACATGTTCACAAAATATTCGTTCATTTGAGCGTGTCTTACGCATTTGCTTTTCGTGTCTTTTTTATTAATCGTCCTAAATGTTTTTCCTTATTTAAAATGACATTAGTATTTTTTTAATTTTCCTCTCATCATATTTTCTTCGCTGCATTTTCAAACCAAATTTCATTTCAAGACTTCTGCACAATCCATTTGTTTCCACATTTTTATAATAATCTGGAATGTTTAGCACAAAAGAAAGCTGCTTCACGGTTCTGAGCAAGATCTAATAACAAGAAATCAAATCGCTAAATTAACAAGAAAAGTAAAAGTTAGCGGTGAAGAAAATAAATTAAATTAACAACTGGATATCACTCCACTCGTTCACTTAAAATAAGTCTTCCTAGTACAGGTAAAATGTTTGGAATTCTGGTGGGACGTCGCTAGTCGATAACATCGAACCCGGTACTATAGTAAAATCTTTTTTTTTTTTTTTTGAAGGATAAAAAAAGTCGATCTCGACTAAATTTGAACTCAGGACGTAAAGCCGGAAGAAATGTTATTAGGTTCAACGCATTAATTACTCTGCCATCTCGCTGCCTGCTTTCATTTATAAGTAATGAATCACGAATGTTTAAATTGGTTGGCTTTTAAGCTCCATATGTGAAACAAACAGCCGGAATACAAGTGAAATCTCTACCAAATAGGTTCAGCACAAAACATAGAGGAGCTCACACATATTACTAACAACCCCAACGAAAACCGTATTGTGCAACCACATTTATACGAAGAAATGTGTACATCATCAAACAAAGATAATTGTCTACACAACAAAAATTAGGTAAAACCCAAATAAACACTGCCAGTCTTCTGCTCAATTCACACAAATGAAAATTAGCAGAATATGCTTATATTCAACACAAAGATTTTACCGATAATCTCTCCGACAATGAATAATTTTGTTAAAAGGCTGGAGGGAAAATATTTACGGTCTAAAGGTAATATTTGATCCTCACAGACTATCGGGTTTAGAAGACCTAAAAGAAATATCAAATATAACACTAGAACGATGAAAAGAACATGCCGAAAATACAAGAAGATTTTTTTTCTTTATCTTTTTTTTTACTTCATTTATTCATTGGATCTCGGTTATTGTGGTGTACCGTCAAGTTGCTTCAGCTGAACAAATCGATTTATTTTTAAGGGTGGTACTTATTTTATAGTTTTCTTTGCCAAACAAACAACGAGCAGTGGACTGGAGGTTAACACACATATAAACATAGAAGACGGCTTCCATATAATTTTCGTCTACCAAATTCAATGACAATCCTTTGGTTGACCAAGGAAATACTGGAAGACACTCGCTGAATGTGCCGCGCAGTGGAACAGAACCCGAAATCACGACTTTGTAAAACAAACTTCTAAATTACAAAAGCTTGTAAAAATTAAAATACATGAATAAAAAATTGAGCACATAAACCGCGAAGATAGGTGCGAAATGTGTGAAGCAAATTACAGAACAAAATAACCTGTAAACATAACTTATACCACAAAGAAAAATATTAAGAGATACTAAAAAAAGATTGAAGAATAAAATATCCTGGGGTGAAACATTTTTAGAACGAAAAGCGATAGATCTTCTCTGAAGCGACGAAAACCTACCAACAGCGATGTAACTTAACGATAGAATAATAACAATAATATAAAAATCAAAATCTGGTCATCGTAGATTTAGTAGGGATGGGTATAAGAATCAATAGTTCCAGAATAAACAGAATTGTAGTCGCCAAAATGATTACAAAGGAAAGTAGGTTCTTTAGCAGGTTTATATATGTGGGGTTATGAAATCCCTAAGTACTTCGAATGCATGTATATAGTGGAATATAAAAATAAGATTTGATAAAGGATACGATCTTTCCCCTCTGTTAAATCACTAAAGGAAAGACACAAATATATAAGAAAAAAGAAAAATACTATACATTTAGAACATAACACAATTGAAGTGTCTTCTATCAAAGAACATCGGAAACAATACATCCGTTATAAAGACTCTGCCGTTAACAAAGTTGATAACGATTCTTTGAATAAAACAATCAAGCGACGACAATCCTAAAAAGCAAACATGACCAAGGGGAAAGAATAAAAACCACTTCAGCGGCAAGAAAAGTAGAATTATTCTCAGAAGAACAATAATGTTTGCGACAGCATGAGTATCATCAAGGGCGATATCGTTTAATATTGAAAACAATTCGAATGCCATATCAGCTTCAAACGGAGGAGAGGTGCTATAAACAAAAGTCAACAAGAAAAAGTGATAGAAAGAAGAGTAAAGAACAAAACACCAACTTTAATTTGTAATGATAAACAAGCATATTTAAAAGCACAATATTCTAAAGAAATATTTAATAACTGACATAAAGAGCTAGAAAAATACCTGGCATATAAATTACCAATGCTACACATTTGCATATATACAGAAAATGCAGACATTTCTTTTTTATGTAGAGTATTTTGAATATAATAGGAAACACACGACCACGTTATTTGACTGCAAAGCAATCAGAACTCGGTTTATAGCAGGCGTAATTGACAAACCTACGCATTTCATAATTTCTGGCATAATGTCATCACTTTTGATGGGAAGTGTTGAGTTGATTACATCGACCCCAGTACCGTACTGGTAATTATTTTATCTCGAAATCGAACCAAATTCGATGACTGGCACCCATACCAACTTTGGGCAGTAAACGTTGCTTGCGAAGAGCTGTTGGGGCAAGTGAAATCGTAACTGAACCAAATTCGATGACCGGCACCCGTGCCAGTGGAGCGCTAACAGCACCATCCGAGCGGGATCACTGCCAGAGCAGCGGTTTGGCTTCCGTGCCGGTGGCACGTTAAAAGCACCATTTGAGCGTGATCGTTACCAGCGTCTCCTTACTGGCACTTGTGCCGGTGGCACGTAAATAGAATATTCGAGCGAGGTCGTTACCAGCGCCGCTGGACTGTCTCCTGTGCAGGTGGCACGTAAAAACGCCATTTGAGCGTGACTGTTGCCAGTACCGCCTGACTGGCCCTCGGGCCGGTGACACGTAAAAGCACCCACTACACTCTCGGAGTGGTTGGCGTTAGGAAGGGTATCCAGCTGTAGAAACTCTGCCAAATCAGATTGGTGCCTGGTGCAGCCATCCGGTTCGCCAGTCCTTAGTCAAATCGTCCAACCCATGCTAGTATGGAAGGCGGTCGTTAATCGATGTTGATTAAACGAACTCCGAATGTATCAAATGCAGAGTCGACGTCGGTGGAATTTGAATTCTGAACACGGAACGCTTGAATTTTATTTGATTTTAGGCATTGTATAAGACGCTCACACGATTCAGCCTGCTCCTCTGAATAATAATGATCCTTTCTACTGGAGGCTGAGGGTTTCAAATTTGTGGGTAGGGGACTAGTCAATTTCATGGATCCCTGTCTTTCCCTGGTATTTTATTTATCTACTCTGAAAGGATGACAGGAAAAGTCGACCTCGGTGGAATTTGACCTCGGAACATAAAAACGGACGAAATGTCACTAACTATTTTGCCCAGTGTGCTAACGGTTCTGTCAGCTCACCGCTTTAATAATAATAATAACAACAACAGTAATATTAAGGTGATGAGTTGGCAGAATCGTTAGCACGCCGGACGAAATGCTTATCGGTATTTCGTCTGCCGTTACGTTCTGAGTTCAAATTCCGCCGAGGTCGAATTTGCCTTTCATCCTTTCGGGGTCGATAAATTAAGTACCAGTTACGCACTGGCGTCGATGTAATCGACTTAATCCGTTCGTCTGTTCTTGTTTGTTCCCTCTATGTTTAGCCCCTTGTGGGCAATAACGAAATAGGTATTTCGTCCGTCTTCCCGTTCTGAATTCACATTCCGCCGAGATCGACTTTGCATTTTCTCCTTTCGGTATCAATAAATTAAGTATCAATAAATTAAGGGAAATACGGGGTTGGGGGTCGGTGGGATCGACTAACCCCCAAATTTCAGGCCTTGTGTCTATAGTAGAAATGATTATTGTTATTATTTATTATTATGATTATTATTAATAATCCTTTTTAATATAGGTACAAGTCCTGAAATTTTGGCAGAGAGGATTAGTCGATTACACCGACCCCAGTGTTTCACTGGTACTTACTTTATCGACCCCGAAAGGATGAAAGGCAAAGTCAACCTCGGCGGAATTTGAACTCCGAACATTCAAATGCCGCAGAGGTCGATTTTGCTTTCATCATCTTGGGATCGATAAAATAAGTACCAGTTGAATACGGAGGTCGACTTAATCGACTAGACTCCTCCCTCCAAATTGCTACCCTTCTGAAAGAAGTTTGAAACAACAATAATATTTTTTTCTATTTGAAATACAAGACCCTGTAATAAAAAGGTGTGCAAAGCAACTCGCCTAGTTATAATCAAGGTCTGGGGACAAAATGCCAACATTTGATAGATATAGTCATCCCTTTTTACTGTATAATTGCTTGGAGAGCGTGAAGAAATTGCGAAAGTATAACGGTATTGAAATTGAAATAAGAAGAATTTGGTTCATCAAAGGGAATATAGTGTCAATAATAATTGGATCACTGCGAATGATGAAATATATAACATCAATATATAAAGTAAACAAGCTTGAAGAAAAGAAAGAGCTTGAGAAAA
The DNA here is from genome assembly GCF_001194135.2 of Octopus bimaculoides. Classification (NCBI taxonomy): domain Eukaryota; kingdom Metazoa; phylum Mollusca; class Cephalopoda; order Octopoda; family Octopodidae; genus Octopus; species Octopus bimaculoides. Next base: position 52,169,130 of record NC_068983.1, read on the forward strand.
TGGAATTACTAAAAGCTTGTTGTATGACACTTCGGAAAATGTGAGAACAAAGTATTTGAATTAAAACAGAAAGAGTTTAGATGGACGTTAACGACGTCAAACCATTACGCTAAAGGACACGCTATTTTCAAAGAGAACTCAAATAGGCTGGAAGGAGAATATTGCAGGAAAACCATAAGCGCAATAGAATAGTTCAATATAAAATGCTTTGAAGGGAAGAGAAAAATGCATTAGCAAGTGAACTATGGCTAGTAATAACTGACTAAATACACACGAAATAATTAAGAACAGAAGGCAATTGCAAAGCACCATCCCCAATATTAACAAAGCTCCCAGTATTTAATGAAGTGTTACGTAGACCAGATTCAACACGTGAAGAGGAAAATAACTTCAAGTCTCCAAAAACAAAACAGACTCCGTAAACAGCAGGCGTATAATTTGACTGCCAACTGAAAGAAGTGCTTTATTGTGTGTACTTTGGTTGGGAATGCGGGATTCAATAAAAACAATTTTACAAACAAAACAAAATGAAAAAATTACATAAGGACTACAGACAATATACCAAGTCCTCCGAGGTCGATTTTAACTTTCATTCTTTCAGAGTCGATAAAAACAAGAACCAACTGAGCACTAGGGTTGATGTAATCGACTTATGCCCTCCCCTGTATTGCTGACCTTCAGCCAAAATTTGAAACTAATATTAAAATAATAATTCAACCCAATACAACAACTGAAATAATAGGTATATATAATTTAACAATGTTCACCACAACTCATTGATGTTAAGCTAAAAAGGAGCCAAATTTGAACATCAACAGGCGTCCATATAACTGTGGATGTATACTATAACATACTATTTGAAGGACAAGTAAGATACGTAGAAACGATTGGGATAACTAACAAGAGCGTAAGAGAACTGTTAAAATCAGAAACAGACGTTCTGACTATAGGTGCACAGAAATACTACCGCATCGCAAATAATGAAAAGAAAAGAAAGAACGAGGAAGAAAAATGTGTAGATATCAGTTGCAGTGTTTTCTGTCAGTGCAATGAGATAAGTGAGGATATTACTTCTGACTCACTAGTCCTGGTCAAATCCCAGTATATTTCCAGTCACGATTGAGTGGATAACAATATCTGCCGGGAAATATACCGACTCTTCGACGTCAAAACAGTTAAACGGTGATATAAGTATGTAACAAGTCCCATACTTGACAACAACCGTTTGTAATCATCTGAGATTGTCTGTCTAGAACTGCGAAGAACGTCAGGGCAGTCATCCGTCCATAATTATCAAGGATGATAAACACATCTGCAATTTGAGGAATGTTTTAATGCTTTAGCACAAAACATATTTCTAGGAAGGCTGAGAGACTTAAAAAAACAAACGTAGATAAGATTCCCGAGGTAAAGGAAACTACAAATAGAAGCAAGGAATATGGCGTATCAGAATAATACATTGAACAGAGCGTAAGGTATCTTAAAGGTATCTAGATAAATATGCAGGCCTCACAACATTAGCCATACACCAACATAGGCTTCCTAGACACGGCGTACATTCTGCGCAAATTAATTTCAAATGAATAGTGCAAATCCATTATGGTACTCTCTACCTTAACACACAGAATAAAAGACCATCAAACTAATACAACCCACGAAACAAATTAATACTTTGCCCGGCGTGCTAACGATTCTGCCATATCGCCGTCTTAATTATATTTATAATAATAATATGTTTTTTACAAGACGGCGAGCTGACAGAAACGTTAGCATGCCGGTTGATAATGTTTAGTGGTATTTCGTCTGTCTTTATGTTCTGAGTTCAAATTCCACCGAGGTCGACTTTGCCTTTCAGCCTTTCGGAGTTGATAAACTAAGTACCAGTTACGCACTGGAGTCGATGTAATCGACTTAATCCGTTTGTCCTTGTTTGTCCCCTCTGTGTATAGTGGTGCTAGTGGTGGTGGCGGCAGCAATGGAGGCTTTACTTTTGTTATTGCTGTTGTTATTGTTGCTGAACCGATGAATGTTATATTTGTAATTGTTATTGTCTTTAGAAAAGATGGATTTCGCGATAGAATCTCTTCTGTTAATATATAATGTTTTCAATTTATTTCAGACTGATATAGAGAATAATCTAGAGCAGGGGTCCTCAATTGTTTTTTTTTTAATCTATGGACCCCATCGGTCCCTACTTTATTCCGGTGAACCCCCATATCCATTCGATGTTTAAAAACTAGTTTTATTGAAATCTCTTTCAAAATTCCTATTTTCTCTTTCAAGCATTAACATGTTCAATTTCAATAAAGTAGAACATTAGAGAAAGAAACCTAGAAATTTCTTGCAATACATTCCAATGCATATATTTAAAGCAACATCTTTTCATGGGCCCTTAAAATACTATTGTGGATCACTACTTTACTATTTTGTTATATGGATCACCAAAATCATATATGGACCCTCAAAAGCCATACGGACCCTGGTTGAGAATCACTGATGTAGGGTTTTCTTCTCTACACAATCCTTTTTTTGTCTCTTTTCTCTTTCCGACTTCTTTACCGCACCATGCCAATTTCAAAAACTGATTTCAATTCCGTTGATCATAATAAAGATTAAGAGAAAGAAATTTCACATGGGCAATAGGTGCCCATGAATGTAGACCTTTCAATAAAAAACCTCAACCAGCACTTTATTCTTAAACTGACGATAACGATGACGACGGGGGTGACGGTCGTTGGAGGGGGATGTGATGGTGGTCGTCGGGATCTTAATTATGATGACGTCAACTACGTCGATGATGACAGTAAGTGCCAATAGAATTTATTTGCACTCTTAAGGGAAATTATAAAAATACACATAATCACACACACATATGTACATATGCATGAATATATACATATAAATATATATTCATATATGTAAACATACATATATAAATATAAATATATATATATTTATATATTTATTTATATGTATATTTGTTGATATATGTCACCTGAATATTTCGAGTATAAGCTATATTCTATACACATCTTAAGCAGCCCTATAACAACCTCAACATATCAAAGAATTCAATGAAAGTTCAATTCTCCTTTTCAATGACAGTTAAATTCTCCTTTTCAATGACTTCCTTAGTTTTAATATTTTCCTGCTTCCAGCATTCTCCTAATTAGTAAGTTAAGAGATAATTTAGAAGGTTTCATGTTATTTCACTTGAGTTACAAAGTATGAAGAGACAGTTAACAGAATCACTTGTAAACCAGTAACGGTATGCGGTTGGATTTAGTACTGAATCTTAAAATGTATTATTATATCAAATTATAGAAGTAATATCGGTTGGTAGTTCAATGTAAAGACAGTAATCATTTCATGAGAAACAATGTATCTCCATTACTAGAAATTTGAATACTGATAAGTGCTTGAATGTAAAAAAAAACATATTTTTTGCTCAGGCATTAACAGAAGTATAAAAATGTTTAGACTGTTTTTCCTGAACAACCTATTTGGTTATTGAACAGATATTCTGTTAGACATGAATGAACTATGACTATAAATCTATAATTTAGCACGAAAATAAATTAGTTTACAAATTTCAAAGTATTTTCAGTGGAATAAATATGTTCTATCTATCACATTTATGGAAATTACAGGTTTTCAATTTGATACACGCATTAAAGTTTTCCAAAATCGTTAGGAGTGTGGAGGTTAATTACACTGTTGCTCTGCAGCAAACATTTAATAGGACAGGTTTATGGCTTTTGAAGTAAATCAGCATTCGAACGTTTGGTTCCTATACAAACGATTTAGGGTAATACTAAAACATGAATAATTCCAATCACTTTGCTCTAATAAAGTAATAAAAAAAGCATTATCATAAACAGGAATGCCGGTCGAAAATTGTGCAGTAGAATCTAATAATGTGATAGACGAAAAAAAAATTGTTATAATCTTAAAATATAGTGTCATAATATTAAAATTCAGTTGTTCTAATATCAGCAGATATTCAATAAATATATGTGAATGCTAAATGCACAAGGCCGACATGTTACTCGGACTTTCCATATATACAATTGTTAAAATTGCTTAAAAGCTGTTTTGAACTCAAAACGTGTTCATCATGTCTAGTCCTTTATATGCAGTACATCTTATCTACCACGCATTGAATATGAATCGATGATCAACTAGATCAATTACTATGTAACCGGAATCAGATATTCTTTGTAGATAAGTCTGTTATTCTGTTTTTTCATATCAAACGATCTATCATAGAGTAATACAAATTAAAACAAATTCAAATAATTTCAACTAAGCTTTCTAAAATTCCTAAATTCATTTACTTTTCAACTTGCAAAAACTATCAAAACACTATGTTTACGATGGACAACTTATTTTACTATAAACTGACACTTCTAAAAACTGAACATGGCTTGAATAAATCAAGAATGGTATAGTACTTGAACAAACTG
>NC_068983.1:52173878-52177615 GCF_001194135.2 Octopus bimaculoides
ATATATATATATATAGGTATATGAATATATACGTACACACACATACATACATGATAATAAAGAAATAGAAGAGACAATCATACATAAATACGATCACTTACGTGTGACATATATTTGAATTCTTTTCAGCAGTTCACTCCGATTCTTACCAACACCAGTCCACATTTGTGGTCGTGGGGACAGTGATCCCGCCCTACCTATTTCTGCTGCCCGCAGCCTCCAGCTTAGCACTTCATTGGTGTTAAAATTTGCTTACTGCAAATTTGTGACTTGTATTTCTAGTCCATCTGCCTAAAGATTTGTTTACTTACGCATGCTGCTACATGAAGTGTATCGATGGAATACATCCATAATGTGACAAACTGTGTTATTTAATACTGTAACCTATGGATAAAATAAAGGAGTAATGATTTCAAGCCCTTGTTCTTTTCTCTCCTTATTGATTTGCTCTTATATTACGTAACAGGAGACATCAATATATGCAGGATCCTGCGTGAATACAACGCGTAATGGTGTGAATTTAACGCGATTAACAATAAGACCTGAAACCTGAATGGAAGTAGTGCTGCGTGCTGAGCATTTAATGATACAGGTGTGTGTGTGAGAGAGAGAAAGATAGAGTAATTATATATACACAACAACTGAAAATATTTAAGATTTTTCTAATAAGAAAATATATACTAAATGTGCGCTCTCTGTACACTTTTTTATATTTTGATTTATATTTCAAACTTTAAAATCCATATCAGCTTAGTCTCCCCTGTGATAGTTGGACACCCTCCACCACTTCCGAAGCACACCACACACACATACATACATATGGCAGTAAGCTTGTAAAAGTTATCGCTGACTCATCGCTTTATAATTGTTTCTGAGAGTGTACAAATATACGCGATCAATCATTGATGAATGGATGAATGCGGCATAATATAGGAATTTATAATCAACAACAGCGCGTGATGCATTTATATTATCTGGTATTTAATGTTCATTTCGAGTAATTTCATGTAATCTCGCCACATTACGTGAGTAGAAACAATAACGACCGCTGCAGTATATTATACCGTCAGACTGGATTTAGTCAAATAATGTTTAAAATATGTTACTTATAAGGAAAATATTAGCATCCGGATAACGGTTACATGACGAGATAACGCAACAGATATACACAAAAGCTTATAGACAGATATTTTGCCTGTTGAGAATTAAATGCACTTTAACAAATTTTAGATAGCTGAGTTACATAGTTTAGTCTAATCTATTTCAATTTACTTTAATTTTGGTAATGATATAAAGAAACAGAATAACGGACTTATCTACAAAGAATATCTGATTCCGGTTACATGGTAATCGCTGTAGTTGATCATCGATTCATATTCAATCCGTAGTGGCTAAGATGCACTAAATGTAAAGCACTAGAGCTGATAATCACTTTTTTAGTTCAAGAACGCATTTTAGCTATTTTGACGAATGTATTTATTTATTTATTTATGCGTTTCAGCCAAGTAGCTGCGGTCATGCTGGAGCACCGCCTTTAGTCGAGCAATCCGACCCCAGGACTTATTCTTTGTAAGCCTAGTACTTATTCTATCGGTCTCTTTTGCCGAACCGCTAAGTTACGGGGACGTAAACACACCAGCATCGGTTGTCAAGTGATGTTGGCGGGGACCAAACACAGACACACAAATATATACACACACATACACACACACACACACATATATATATATATATATATATATATATATATAGGCTTCTTTCAGTTTCCGTCTACCAAATCCACTCACAAGGCTTTGGTCGACCCGAGGTTGTAGTAGAAGTTACTTGCCCAAGATGCCACGCAGTGGGACTGAACCCGGAACGATGTGCTTCGTAAGCAAGCTACTTACCACACAGCCACTCCTACAAAATATTTCGTTCAAACATATCTGGATAAATTTAGAAAATGATGATGCAGACTCTACTAAATGTGTATTTATGTTTATACATTTTGTCCAAGGCAAATTTTCACACGTACACACATATACACGTACATATAAGCTGTTTACGTGATATATATGTATGTATGTATATATGTATATAGATTGATAGAAACTGGAATTAATAACATGCTTTATCTAAAATCACTACAACTGTTTCGACACATTTAACTCCGTGTGTGTATGTGTTTGTATTTTGAATTTACTATCACAGCTAATGTACTTCAAATTTATTTATTTTATCAATGTTTGCTGGTTGATTTACTTTGAGCATAATTAAAAGTATATGCCCGTATATACAGCTAGTTTGCTCATCCATAAACGTACTGATTAGAAAATAACCAAACACTCTTGCACCACATTTTATTGGTGCAATTAATAGTGATATAAGTAATTTGAAATGCGAAGTGTAAAAATCGTATCACTTGTTTTTTTGGGGTTTTTTTGGCGTATTCTGCAATACAAAGTCACCATTATTATTGTTGTTGTTGTCGTTGTTATTGTTGTTGTTATTATTATCATCATTATTTTTGTTGTTATTATTATTGTTATTATTATTATAAAGGCGCTGACCTGAAAGAATCGTTAGCACGCCGGGAAAAATGGTTAGCGTCATTTCGTGCGTCCTTACATTCTGAGATCAAATTCCGCTTAGGTCGACAGCATATGACATTGCATGTGGGGGCCCAGTTCATTCATGTCGAGTAGCCCATGCCACTCAAAATTCCTTGATGAGTGGCTGTGTGCTAAGTGCGCAGGAGTGGCTGTGTGGAAAGTAGCTTGCTTACCAACCACGTGGTTCCGGGTTCAGTCCCACTGCGTGGCACCTTGGGCAAATGTCTTCTAGTATAGCTTCGGGTCGACCAAAGACTTGTGAGTAGATTTGGTAGACAGAAGCTGAAAGAAGCCCGTCGTATATACGTATATATATGTGTGTGTGTGTGTGTGTTTGTGTCTGTGTTTGTCCCCCCAACATAGCTTGACAACCGATGCTGGTGTTTTTACGTCCCCGTAACTTAGCGCTTCTGCAAAAGTTACCGACAGAATAAGTACAAGGCTTACAGAGAATATGTCCTGAGGTAGATTTGCTCGACTAAAGGTGGTGCTCCAGCATGGCCGCAGTCAAATGATTGAAACAAGTAAAAGAGTAAAAGAGAAACAACCATATTTCCAGATGTGAATTATTCAAACCCCAAAGAATCCCTCTCAACAAATGGTCATGAACAACTCCCACGCCGACCACCACCACTACTTTTGCTCGAGATCAAATATACACATATCATCAGCCACTAAATGACATACTCACATGGTTAAGGTCAAGCAAATGACAAATTTGCTCCTAATTTACTTATTATCCATTATTGAGCAGAATATTTGTTGTACCTCATCATTTCTACCAAGAGAAATCATGTGCATGATAATAGTTACTATCATGTTAAGCAGTTAAGTTGAAAAGCCATGACAGTCACTGCCTGGTACTGCATCTAAGCAATTATTATTATTGCTGTTGTTGATGTTGATATTATTATTATTATTATTATTATTATTATTATTATTATTATTATTATTATTATTCAGTAGTTTTATTTTTATAACGTGCTTTCACTTCACTACCGAGCGCAGCTCTGTGCGCCTTGGGTATGTGCTGTGGTTTGCTGTGGTGCTCTTATGTTTACTGTATTGAAAGTGTTTTGCGTAGAATGTGTGCAGTACCCAGTAGTGCAATTTTCTGTATGTTATATATATTTGTAAGTCCTG
>NC_068983.1:52179709-52180614 GCF_001194135.2 Octopus bimaculoides
TATTATTATTATTATTATTATTATTATTATTATTATTATTATTATTATTATTATTATTATTATTAAGGCGGTGAGCTGGCAGAGTCGTTATCACGCTGGACGAAATTCTTTGTGGTATTTTTGCCCGTCGCTAAGTTCTGCGTTCACATTCCACCAATATCAACTTTGCCCTTCATTCTGGGTTCGATAAATTAAGTACCAATAACATTCTGGGTCGATGTAATCGACTAGCCCCCGCCCCAAAATTCCGAGCCTTGTGCCTATAATAGAAAGGATTATTATTTAGTCAGAATCGTTGCCGCAGTGCTGCCCACTTCCACCTCTTTTATACGTATTGGCACTTGATCCACTGCTGCGGAAGTTGGAACAGCTAAAGGACATCCCTCTCGAACTGGGATACAGAAGGACAGTGTGAACATACGCAGAAGACGTTACCGTCATGTTATCGGACGCTTCCAAAGTTGAGACGGGTGGCACCATCCTAAAGTAATATGAGTTCGTTACAGGGGATAAAATCAAAGCTATGATAGATTGGACAATTGCTTTCTACTATGGGTCCGGGCCGACCAAAACCTCACGTGATTTGGTAGACGGATAGAAAAAGAAGTCCGTCCTAGATATACATGTAATATATATATATGGAGGAAGGTGTCTTTGAGCCTGTTTTGGTCCGCCCAACCACCGCTTGATAACTAGTGCTGGGGTGTTTACGTCCCCATACTCTAGCAGCTTGACTAAAGAGATCGATTGAATAAGTACGAGGCTTCGAAATATAATGGATTCGATACATTCGACTAAAAACTTCAAAGTGGTGCCCCAACATGGCCAATAACTGAAAAAAGTAAAAATAAAAGATATATGTGTGTATATATATATTTATATATATGTGTGTATATATATATTTA
>NC_068983.1:52180624-52188028 GCF_001194135.2 Octopus bimaculoides
CGCGCAAATACACAAACACCATTATTATGATTGACCGTTGACTGAACACTTCAATTTTTTTTTCTCCGTGTTTTTCTCCTTGTCTCCGTATTCTTTCTGTTGAAGAGCGTAGCTCGAAACGTCAAAGACTTTCCGTATTCCCGAGCGTCATACTAATATATACTTTTGTTATTTACACCACCTGTCCTCGTCTGTTGTTATTATTTGTATATTCTCCTATATATATATATATATATATATATATATATACATGCACACATAGTCCTCCTATACGTATACATATATTCATGCACTTTCCACCCCTTTTGTTGTCAGATTTATATGATGCACTCCCAAGTATTTAGGTGCACTCAAAAAGGACTGCGATTTTAATGCATGTACCGCCTGGATTTGTACCTGTCTATGAGGAATCACTATGAACTTTCACACTCTGCATCATCCTTGTTTTGTACTAAAGTTATATCTTTGTATACTCTCTTCTCTATATGTCATAAATGATCTGATGTTTTGCAGCTATTTTTCACATTTATGATATTATATACTATGCACGTATATGCGCATATTTTAACGTGTGTGTGTGTGTGTGCGTTTATGAAAGTATAAGTATGTATGTTAAGTATATATGTACGATACATACATACATACATACATACATACATACATGCATACATATGAAGGTGGTAGACAGATACATGGAAATATTTGTATACTTGTATTTACCAATTTCAATGCAACATGAAATAGTTATGCCAGTCATAATTCTGAAGTAGTTTATTGATTTTCCAGTGCATATCATATGATTTAATTTCAATTTGAAGTGTGCTTGCTAGTTTTTTAATTGTTTTTCGTTTTCAATAAATATTAACGGAGAAGACTAAAATAACAACTTGCGTGATCCGCTCTAACTATAATGAATATTGCTATTGAGAAGGTCTTAAGCGCCGTCTGAGGTATTATCTGTAATAAGGATATTAATACAATAACAATCCCAACAACTATCATGATAATCAAGTCAGTGTCGGAACCTCTATTTAATGGCATGACCTACTAGAAATAGCAGCTAAATCTGCAGTAAATCACATCTATAGAAACAAAGGCGGAATATACATAACTGTATATAGTTCGAGCTATATCTGGAAAAAGCATGAACTTTTATAGTTGAAATGTTTTACGAAGAACGATGCACAGATGGGGAACTTATTAACACCTATTCATTTAAAATTGGTTATGAGACAAGACACATGAGACGGAGCTAATATGAGAAGAGGCAAATTAAATAGGTGAGGGCATTAACTTGGATATAGACACCCAAATAAGAGATTTCAACCAGATTCCCAGAGCTAATATTTAAAATTAGCTGAATTTAAGAAGTTGATACATCTGGCATCAATTTTATTATTTTGTTTTTGTTTTTGTTCCGTTTTGTTTTATTTTGTTTTGGTACATTTGCCGGTTATCTGTGTTTATTAGTTACTAGCAAGCAACCAGATGTAAGGATTATAATATATGTGGTATTTTAAAATTTGGAATGCTAAACCGCAATCGTTAATAATAATAAAAAAAAAGAACAAGATACCAGTCCCAAGGGAACTGCCCATGCTACAGAACGAGTATCAATTTCAATTTTTGCTGTGGTTCTTATGCCATGGGATAATAACAACCAAGTATCTCAGTTATAGTAAATGTAATTTTATTTTCTCTTACCAAATTAATAAAACTTTGAAATAGAATCCTATTTTTAATAAACAGACATGTTGGATAGTCACAGACAATTTTTTGTGCCTCTATTATATAGCAATACATGCAGCTACACATCCTATTATGAGTTATAATTAATAGGATCGATCAGGCTGCAAGCAAGTAGAACCATTTTCGCGTCGGAGAATATACTTATGTTGCATCATGAGTTCAAATCCAGCATTGCCGAAATTAACCTTGCCTTTCAACATTTTAAGTTTGATAAAATAATGTCCTCATTACGTTCTAGACATGATAAAAATCAACTTACCCTCCTATATCCGCTTACTATATATATATATATATATAAAGGGTTTTTATAGAGGAATATATTATAGAGGAATATATTATTCAAAGGAATTCCAAATCTATCTGTTTTATTTATAGAATATATAATATATTCAGTAAAATGAAATGAAGTATTGATTGTCTTATTGAATAAATGAAATATTGATTATTGAATATTAAATATTAAGTATTGAATATTAAGGGACTAGTATAATTTCGTACATTTTAGCAATCTTCAAGGTTCCACGCTGTGACTATATCAATCCCTCCTATATCAGCCGTATACATAAATTTCAAACAATTAAAGGCAACAATCTGGCAGAATCGTTAACGCATCGAACAAAATACTTATTAGTATTTCTTATAGATCGTTATGTTCCAAGTTCAAATGCTGCCGACGTTAAATTTGCATTTCATCTGCTCGGGGTTGATAAAGTAAGTACCAATTTGGCCCTGAGGTTAATGTAATCGACTTGCTTCTCTCCTAAATTTCTGACATTGTTCCTATATTGGTTTCAAATTTTGGCACAGAGTCAGCAGTTTTTTAAGTGAGAGGCGAGTCGAATGCATTGACCCTCAGTATTTGACTGGTACATTTTTGCTTTTCAGAAGAATGAAAAGCAAAGACGACCTCGCCAGAATGTGAACTCAGAACGTAAAGACGGACGAAATACTGGTAAGCATTTTGTCTGGCGTGCTCACGATTTTGACAGATCACCACCCTGGGCTTTTTCCTTTGATGTTTTCAAACTTTGGTTCAAGGCTGGCAATTTCGGAGAAGGGAGTAAGTCGATTGCATCTATTCCGGTGGTCAACTGGTACTTATTTTATCGACCCCGAAAAAACGAATTAAAAGGAGACCCCGGAAGAATTTCAACTTAGAATGTAAAGAGGGATGAAATGCAGCTAGGTATTTTGCTCGCCTTGTTTACGATTCATTTCTTTATTGCCCACAAGTGGCTAAACATAGAGGGGACAAACAAGGACAGACAAAGGGATTAAGTCGATTACCTCGACCCCAGTGCGTAACTGGTACTTAATTTTTCGACCCCCTAAAGGATGAAAGGTAAAGTCGACCTCGGCGGAATTTGAACTCTGAACGTAAAGAAAGACAAAATATCGCTAAGCGTTTCGTCCGGCGTGCTAGCAATTCTGCCAGCTCGCCGCCTTGTTAACGATTCTGCCATCTCGCTATCCTGCGTCTTGTTTCTATATTAGAAACAAAAAAATAACCGATAGCCCTGATGCTGTTTCAAATGTTTACTGTATTTGTCGAATGTCTTCACACCTTATTATTGTAATTAAACCTTTGAGTACTACTGCAGATTTTGCGTAATAGTGTTTTACACTATTGGCTTAAAACATGACTTTTAGAAAAACAGAAAGTTAGTTGAGCTTTTTGTTTACAAATGTTTAGAATTACTGTCATCATGTTGCTCAAATATATCTAAAGTTTGTTGTCGATTTACTGTAAGCATTCCAGTTTATTTGTAAATCTGTGATTGTGCAGACAATGCAAAAATATTTGTCGACTTCATAATAATAAAGTCGATTAATAATTAGTATAATAAACTAATTTATTTTCCGAATAATACAAGGATTTATTTATATGCTGTCAGGTAAGCAATTTCCACATCTTTAACTACAAGTCATTGCTTTCAGTGGAAATGCGAATATTTCTGTAAATATATGTCTGTTTAATTTCGTTCAGACCAGAGCAAAACTAACTGAGGCAAGATGCTACTGGAATATAAGTCCTGCAGTAATGACATGTTGAAAGAGAACAAAGAGTTACTTGTGACTGCTCGAATAAATTTAGTTTTAGAACTAAGGCTATTTGCTTTTTTGTTTCTTGTCTCTCTTATATGCGATGAGAAATGTGACACTTCAACTGCTGAGCTGCTCTTATTTAATATCAGAACTTGCGATAACATTTTGTAAACGTGTAACCATCAATCTTCAAAGGAAACAAGCTTTTCTCTCGGAGGAAGAACTCAGCTGCGCTTTTAGCTGCATAAAACTATTCATACCTTTTCCTTATGTTTAAGAGATCAAATATATGCATCTTTCTCATCGATGGTACATCTGCGATGAAGTGTTTAGGTGATACAAAAAATATGGAAAATCCGATGTTCATGTTTTGTATATAGTTTGGTGTTTAGTAATGATTTCATATTCAAAGAGGCATCACAGAATGTTCCAAATTATTGTACAAATATTTGCAGAGTTTGATATGAACTTAGCTATGTTATCAGAAACGATAATGGTTAACATGAATTGTAATGATGTTTGTTTGTTAGATTACATATCTACAGCACGTTGGCCAAGGGAGGTAGCATTTTCCACGTAGTGCTATGAAAAAATGTATTTTAGGGTAACACTCAGCTTAGGTGACAAAAAAAATTCCGTTCAGAGACACGCGAAATGCTTAAATATTTATTCCGAATAATATTTAAGGAGGAGGGTTTTGTAGGAGATTGCTTTTCTTAGGAATTTACTTCCACATACCTTCCGAATAATTGTCTGAAATTGCTGAAATTGGCTACACAGTACTTAATTCTTACTTGGAAACAAGAATTACATTGCAGTCTGATGTGTATCTGCATGGTATAATTGAACGAACTCATGCTATCGTCAATTAGCAATACTTTGTAATACTGAACTTAGTAGGGAAGCGTATTTCACAAAAAAATCAGCCATTGTGATTCATGTACTACAAAACTGCTAGGCAGAAACTTATACCACATGTGAAGGACAAGTGTTTTCTATTAATATTTTATCTGTCTTTAATAATAAATTTCAAAAATCTGGAATAAAAGAAACAGTTCCCAACTATATGTTTTGTAAGGAAGTGTTTTTGCTCAACTAAATCTCAAGCAAAGACATCAGAAGTGGTGGTGGTGAAGTGTGTGAATGTAGCATGAGTTGACTACATGAAGGTTTGACTTGTTCCCCTAACCTCATAGATTTTGAAAATATTAAACCTAAGTTATCCGAAATTAGAAGCAGATACATCAAACACGACTTCTAAAAATCACCAAAAATTGCGTAGATGCAAAAGAGAGAAGTATACAAAACCCATTTCAATGACCTTTCACCCCATCAATTTCTTTCAGCTGTGCGTTAATTCATTTAATAAAAGATAAAATATATTAATCAGTATCTCTTTTAGATACAAAACATCGTAGCTGCTACTAAAAAAAGAATAATGTTTTCGTATACCTGATTAGATTAAATCTCTTAATGATTTAGAACTAAGAAAAACTGCTAATTACATAAAGCACATAACGCCAAGAATATCTTAATAGCTTTTAAAACAGTGACACGTGCATCGAGTATCTGTGAAAACTTCAATTCAAAAACGACAGAAAACAAAACAAGCTTTTGAATTTTGAAGGATTTCAGTCACTTTGAAGATGGGTTTCATCTTGCTGAGACAAAACGAAACTTATATAGACGCTCACTGCCGCAGAGCGAACATAATAGTTTGCTGCTACACGACAGGAACTCAAAAACTCTTTTAACCTTTTCGTTACCAACCCGGCTAAAACCACCTCCGGCTCTGTAGTACAAATGTCTTGTTTTCATAAGCTTTGAATTAAAACCTTCCATCAAACCTTAGTCACAGTTTATGTTCCTAATGCTAGCGTGATGTTATATTTAAAATAATTGAAAGAAACACAGAGCATCTGAAAATAAATACTGTAACGAAAGGGTTAATGTCAGCGAGGTTATTCCTAAGTTATATAATGCAACTAAAAAATTAAGGAACTACTGTGAATTATATTTGTCGTTCCATTATATAAATTATTACTTATATAATACTTTAGATATTACTCGCATTCCTGTAGGTTTCAGTATATATGGTTCAAAGAATAGAAATAATGGTTTGTTTTATTACTGCTTAAACATTCTCATGAGTGGATTTTAGCTGATAAATATGTTTTGGAATATAAGACTTGAAATATAAAATGGATAGTAAAATAAATATATGTATGTATAATGCAAAGGTTCGTATAATACATATATAAGTATGTAGAAAATATACATATATAATAACACCAAACAATACCACCAGATCTATATAATACTGTACGTCAAAAGCTATAACATAGAGCAAATTAAAGAAATATGAATGAAGGGAATATGAGAAAGATTCGAGAGTACAACTTTTTACAGATCGAAACTTTGAATAAGATAACGTTGTAAATATGTAAATTGAATTGCCAAAACTTTTTAATCAATAGATCTTCCTATTGGCGACTGCAAAACCTTGCTGAAGGGGAGACATTACAGTAAAAGAGAAACAAGAGTAACAACAGCAAAGAGAGCCGGCGTTGATGTAATGAAAACTGACAAAAACATCGATATAATGAACAAGAAACTTAATAATATATGCAGAAGCTGGAGTAGTTACAAAAGAATGAGTATTCTTCTACACATAGGGGAATATCGGAACCCATGAAAAAAACGTCTACGAGTGTGTGTGTATATATATATATATATATATATATATATATATATATATATATATATAAAATAAATGTTAGAGGTAATACTTGACAATTGTAAGCACTTGTGTATACCAGCTCGTGGTCGGGGTGAATGAATAAATTATAAATGCAAAAATAAAAACAAAAAGACAAAGGATTCTGCGGTACACGTGTTTCAAGCGTTATAGTTGTTGCATCAGTGTATAATTGACAGTATAAAGCTATCTTCAGCCGCAAACATATTCTCTCCCAAGAATGATATCACATAGACGTTAAAGGAGGAAGAAAGATGAGATATAAGAGGTGAGGTTCCGTTTGGTATTTTGTATTGCAATATACCTCGTAGGATTCTTAATTTGATATATTTATACATAATTTCCTCGGTACTCCGGAATCCGTCCATAGCTTGCCATAATTCAGTGTGTAGTGAAGGCTAAGTAAACAATACTATTTTATATTAGTTAAGTAAACAATACTATTTTTTTTATATTGTTTTAACCACCAACTTATTCCCTCCTTTAACACTACCCTTCTAACTAATATAAAATAGTATTGTTTACTTAGCGTTCACTACACTGAATTGTGGCAAGGTATGGACGGATTCCGGAATACCGAGGAAATTATGTATAAATATATCAAATTAAGAATTCTACGAGGTATATTACAATGCAAAATACCAAACGGAACCTCACCTCTTATATCTCATCTTTCTTCCTCCTTTAACGTCTATGTGATATAATTCTTGGGAGAGAATACATTTGCGGCTGAAGATAGCTTTATACTGTCAATTATACACTGATATAACAATTATAAAGCTTGAAACACGTGTACCGCAGAATCCTTTGTATTTTTTGTTTTTATTTTTGCATTTACAATTTATATATAT
>NC_068983.1:52188295-52195492 GCF_001194135.2 Octopus bimaculoides
ACAAGTATAGAAGAGGCAGCTGTTACGAAGTGACACCTGAAATAATAAATGATAAATGCGCCCTTTTAAACCCTAGCCAGGCTCATGGGTCCGGTTTCCCGGTTTCGATGGCGTATGTGTTCCCCAACTGGACGGGACGCCAGTCTATCGCAACGTTACTCATTTTTACCAGCTGAGTGGACTGGAGCAACGTGAAATGAAGTGTTTTGCTCAAGACCACAACGTGTCACCCAGTCCAGAAATCGAAACCACAATCTTTCGATCAAGATGCTGACATCCTAACCACTACGCCACGCGCCTCTACGACACCTGAATTACGGGAATGTTATTAAATCTTAATGTCTTGTCGACGCCAAAAGAATGAAAAGCAAAGACGTCCTCTCCAGAATTTGAACTCAGAATGTAAAGACAGACGAAATACTGGTAACTCATCGAGTTCAAATCCCAGTGTGATCAATTTTAATTTTCATTCGTCCTAGGTCAAGAAATACGTGCAAGAATCCAGAGGAGTGGATTGACGGAATTTATAATATACTGAACAATTTGCAGTAGTTGTTTCGGCTCATTGCCTTCTGAATTCAAGTTTTACTATGGGTGATTTGGAAGGTTGACTTAACTTATCACCCAGTCTAATACGACCAACTACCAGCTTGGATATATTTAGGGTCCTTGCAAACATTCGAACTAGGTTTTCGGTTTCAAGATAATATCTTCCTTCATTCTAATCAGTCTTGAAAGTAACTTGCTATGTGCTCTGCCTTCCCTCCTGAACAAAGTAAAAGAAAGATTGTATAAAAATAGTAACCGATTGATCGATCGTAATGAAAACTGAAAAGGAAATTAGATATTTTTTACGAGAAGTATCGACAGCAAACATCATCACGGTGAAGACGTGTGAAAACAAATGCAAACTCTGAGTATTACTGAGAAACTCTGTCGTCACATGCAGTAGTGCAACCTACAAAACTTATGGTTGAGAAAGTTATTTGACAAGTAAATATAAAAACTTGTAATTTGTATTGATCAACTGAAAATCCAGAAAGAACAGCAGAATGGCTCATTGAGCAGAAAATCCTCTTAATTCATACAATTAGGGGGAAAAAAACTGCAAATCCAACAGACAAAACTATCAGCGTATAAAACCTTAAATTCAATTATTCCGTAGAGAATGAATTATCTAATGTAAAATAAACTCTCTACCTGAATAAAAGGAAGGATGCATCAAAAGTTATGTTTGTAACTATCAGTTACTGCTAAAAAAAAAAAATATTGGGTAGGAGAAAGGAGGGTAATAACATAAAAGAAATTGACTAACAGAAGGCTTAAGAGTGAGCGCTTACTGTAGTTTCTGTAAATACTAGTCATAAGTAAGTTATCCCTAATCATAAGTGAATGTTTTAAATATGCCAGGAAGAAATGACAAAACATTCTACTGATATGCAGAGAGAAACAATTCTAACCAAAATAGAATGTTCCAAGGAACATGCATTCTTCTTTTACACCTTTTCATTTTCTATGCGAATGGATTTAGATACGACTGTTTTTGAAAGACAATCAACTGTATTTTTCTATGTTGGGAACCCCAAGCTTTACACATATGCATAAATATAGAGTAATGTCAGGTACTACATTAGTCTCATATGATATGTTGATGTGCACACAAATTATGTTAAGAGCAGAGAGGTATAAAAGATAAGATTTCATTCCACCTCCGTTGTGTTTGTCAAACACTATCATATAGATTATTACATAATAGAATTCACATAGAAGAGATAGCAAACTGGCTAAACGTTTACGTACGATAAAGTACAACTTACAGTGCGCGTGGAACAATGATTCGGTAAGTAAAAGACAGTAGTTTGAGCGTGTCAAATATTAATCTTTTCTACTCTAGGCACAAGGCCCGAAATTTTTGGGGAGGAGGCCATTCGGATCTTTTTTAAAACGGGGGCCACATTTTTCATTAACGAAACACTTTGAAACTTGGAACACTGGTAGAATGTGTCATATAAAACATCTTTTCCTCTTAGTCTTCATTAAAAAAAAAGTAATCCCTAAGTTATTCCATGTTAAAGTTTTATTTCTGTAATTTCAACCAATCACTGACGTCCATTCAGCCGATATACATTAAGTGCCGACTACATAAACAAACGATTCTGAAACAATTCTATCGGTGATAGGGTTAGGGTTAGGGTTAGGGTTAGGGTAAAACAGCAAATTTAAAAAGCAAAAAGCAAAACGAAGCTATGGAAATTAAATACGCTTTACACCGCTTAATCAGCCAAAGGAGTAAATATAAACAACTGAATACTTGTCAGTGATTGGTTGAAATTATCGAAATAAGACAATTTTTTACATGAAATAAATTCGAATACAAAAATATTTTTCTGTTCTATAACACAAAATAGATAAGTATACGAAGTTTGAAAGTGTTTCGGTACCAAAAACACTACGTAAAACATTAATGAAAAATGTGGCCCCCGTTTTAAAAAAGATCCGGCCAGTCTATTAGATCTACCCAAGTACACAACTGGTACTTAATTTATCGACCCCGAAGGGATGAAAGGCAAAGTTGACCTCGACGGAATTCGAACTCAGAACGTAAAGACAAACGAAATACCGCTAAGGATTTCGGCCGGCGTGCTACCGTTTCTGCCAGCTCGCCGCCTTGCGCGTCACTATATTAATGAAACAGAAGTGCAGTTCTATATTTCAGAGATGAGGAATTATGTACATTATTTAGATTTGATGGATATTTGTACTCATCTTGTTTGTTGCTAACACAACGTTTCGGCTGATGGAGGCTGGAGGGTATATCAGCCGAAACGTTAACAACAAACAAGATGAGGACAAATATCCGTCAAATGTAAGTAATGTAAGTTATGAAACAGAAATAGTGTGTTATTTATCTAAATGTTGTACATTTTACTAACACTGTCTTTCGAATTCGCAACTATGCGAAGATTATGTATATGTTAATGAGCAAACACATTCCTTAACTGCCATATTCTTCATGCTACAGCTAGTTGATCTAATTTCTCAGCGCATTAGCTTGCCTCTATGCAACAATATAAATACGTGCTTATAACTTCGATAATAAAACTATTGTCATTTATATAAAAGACTATCCCTTTTACTCTTTGTTATCTGATGGCTCGTCTGTCAGCTGAAATTTCACAATATTTTCGTACTATTATTTCATATGACCGGTGATGGTGGTTCATTAGAGTACCACAAATGTATTTCATTGCAACGTTTAAATGGTTAGGTGTACTTTATCATTTAGTAAAAGAAAAACCCTCTGAGACTGATGAGATGTAAAATGGATGCTATTCTTATATTGTAAGCTTGACTCGAATTCTTACAAAAAAATGGACTCAACTGGATGCATGCAAGGTGCCAGTTACTAGTGTTAAGCCGTTGGCTGATGAAGACTACCCATGACGCGTTTTGAACTCAAAACGCATTGGGTCTTAAATAAATACTACAAGGCATCTATCGAGTCTTAGCGTTTCGATGAGCAACTGGTTTCGCTTGGTACTTTTTAAATCGACTACGGAAGGAGGAAAATGCAAAGTTAACTCACGCAAAATTTGATCTCAGAGCGCAAAGATTCGAAACAAACAATGCTAAGTATTCTATCCGATGCCCCAAACGACTTTGGCAACCAATATATAAATCAGCTTTTTGACATTGAAAACCAGCAAGTATATTTTCCAAGTTAATGTCGGATGTTCTGATAAATGGCTGTATATTATACCTGAAAATACGCTGTACAGGGAATTATGCAATCTTTGCAGGAATTATTAATTTTCAAACATTATAACTAGAGACATCATCCTACTCAAGGATCGCCAATGTGTCGCCACTCAAGCTGAGATTGTTAATCCAAGCTATTTTTTCTTTTAATTTCTAAATGTGGTATCAAGTTTGCAACAATATTTCTTATATAAAGGCTTTCCGTTATGCTTGCTCATCACGGTTAACTTAAGTGACAGCAGAATAATGTCTTGCTTGAACATTAGATTTAGAATTTAGCTAATAGTTTGGCTCACATAGAAAGCAGAAATAATACACGATGCTGGAGGGGGAGACTCTGCTGCGGATATAATCGATTTGATACATTTTCTACCATTATAATCAACAGGGATATGAAGCATCGAATCGTGAATTGGAAACTTAGCGAATGAACAATATTGATAGCTGTCTTCTAAAACATCTTCCTTCATGTTCGGTTGTCCTAAATCATAATAATTCTCTTCTAAATACAGTCGATAAATGCGAGAACTATTTCGTTTGAGGTCAATTACAAACCAATTTAATGCTAGCAAAGACACCGTTCTTGCAATGACGATGAGAATTTCAATATGCTGACAAACAAAATATTTATTAAATATTCTTATAGTCCAACATTCATATGATAATATTGCGTTTTCATTTAGGGTTAGGGTTATGGTTTTATCACCCTTCTTTGAAGTTCCAGTTTATATCCTTGACATGTTACGCTACCTAATTTGTAATCTTCTTGCAATTTCTCTCTTGCAAAAAAAAAATAGTTACTGGCCCTTTTTCGTTCGCTTTTCAGCACTGAAGAGATTCGGAGAACTATTTGCAGCATTCAATTTGTTTACTCATCACTAATGATGCAATTGCGGTTCAACTTAGCCCTCCCTTTTCAGATATTGTGTACCGAAGGCAACATCCAAACGATTAATTAAACATTGATTGTAACTTCACAATGGAATATTCCAGTTGATATTCCTTCGAGGCTCAAACTTACAGTTACTATGTTATCTATGACTATAATTTATTCGCTTCATTTTCATTGTTGCTTTAATGACATTCACGTCTGTGTCACTAAATTGATGCAACTTCAGCATTTGGATAAGCCAGTCGTGTGAGAAAGAACCAAGTACTTCTTTTTATATGTAGTACCAACGCATAGCAGGTGCATATTGTATACTGCTGCTTGTGTCAGAGTCACATTGTTCAGAAGAATATGGCTAATTAGCTGTGCTGTAGGAATTTTGGTCTGGCGATGACTCCTTGCTATAAATGCATTTACAACAACGTTTCATGTTTAAATTCAAACTGAACATGAGACGAAGACGGAAATAAGAAAAATCCTTAATAACAAATACTAAAACATTTATAGACAAGTATTTAATATGCATGCACAAACACATGCATATGTGCATATACATTTTCATATATTTATGTGTGTGTTTGTCTACGCATCTCTCAATTGTGCGCGCTCTCTCTCTCTCTCTCTCTCCATATATATATATATATATATATATATATATATATATATATATATATATATATATAATACACGTGTGTATTTGTGTGTGTGTAACACTGTGGTCTATTGCGACCGCTTTCAATTCAGGATTGCACAATCACCATTATCTGTTTATATATAAATTCGACCTGACGCCAATTTTACTTTCATAAAAAAAGATGATAATACAACTATAATTAATTATTAAAATAATAATATAATTTATGCAACAATATACACAACAAGCTATATAACAATGGATATTATCTTTTCCTTTATCGACAACGTCTACATCTATGTAAATAAAATCAACATATTAATTTAAGATATAAACGACAATATCTCGTGACATAAAAAGAATAAAAAGACCAAAAAATATTAGTTTTCTTGAAATATAGTTTTCTTGGTGGTTGTCATTGATCTATTATGAAAATGTTTCTTTCAAAAATTGCTATTCTTTGGCGAAAACACTAAGATTATTTTTCAGCTACAATAATTATTTGCGTGCTATTGTTTTGTTATTTTATCTGCTATTGACAATTGATTTATAGTATAGATTTATATGAAATAATGAATTTGTAACAGGTGTTATTGTAATATTTCTTCAATGTAATCCAATAGTTGTGGCAGGTCGCGTTGAGTGCTACTGGCAACATGTAATCCAGTACAACCTGTTGCATGGTTGGGTCGTCGTCGACTAAGCTGTCATCTTCACCAGGCTAGATAGGTTAAGGAAGATGCTAGGAGAAAATCAAGATATCTTAAAAGAGGAGATTTACGCAGTATAGTCAACAGCAACCAAGAAATAGTATGCAGAAATTTGGAAATTACCCGACATGATGAAAGAGCGTGTGCGAGACGGGTCTGTGAGGGATAAATCAATAGACATTTGCAGCACATCTAGGTTTCAAATAGATTGGAATTCTAGCATTTTTGTAAGTGGAAGGTGTTACTATTCTCTTTGAGCCAACGTTCTAACTAAATTTGTTTCCTTTGCAGCGAATAAATTGCTAATGGAAAATATCTTCTTTATCTTGCAGATATCTCCTCCTTGATCGTATATCATAACTCTTGAATATCAGAAGACTTGATCGTTGTGGAATATTAATTAGTTAACTAAATATATACGCTACATATAACGTGTGTCTAAATGTGTGTGTGTACACAGTAATGCACCCGTTCACACATATCTGCATATATATATATATATATATATATATATATATATATACATAGAAAAATCCATACCTGCATATATGTTATATATCAGTGTATTATATGTTATATACTACTTTATAAATATTATATAAATATAAGTATAAATTAAATACTCAGAATATAATGAATGTACAATTTGGGAATGTTATTCGCATCTGTGTAAATGAAACGCCATCATGTTCTCAGTTTCCCTGCTTGAATGGTTACGATATAGGTATAGCATCAACAAGAGGTACCGAGATCTGCTGGGCATTTCCACCGTAGTATCTTACGTTATAGCGGCATTTTGAGAAATACTTTTGTGAAAAGTGTTACAAGAAATGGAAATATAGTCATAATGCAAATTGATGGAAATTCATAAGTAAGTATCCGTTGATGTATAATTACGCAGCAAAACGTGTTGTGCAGGTTCGTGCTTTACATGAATCGTTTCTAAAATCAGCAGGAGTTAAGGTGGCGAGCTAACAAAATCGTTAACACGTCGGGCGAAATGCTTAGCGACATTTCGTCTGTCTTTTACTCAGCTCAAATTTCTTCGAGGTCAACATTGTCTTTCATCCTCTTGGAGTCTACTGGGGTGGATGTAATCGACTTACTCCGTCCCCTTACACTGCTGGCCTTCTGGTAAAATTTGAAACTAACATTATCATACATTATCATACGTTATATATATATATATATATATATATATATAT
>NC_068983.1:52195757-52200707 GCF_001194135.2 Octopus bimaculoides
ATATATATATATATATATATATATATATATATATACAGGCATACATTTATGTGTGTGCGTATCTATGTATGTGTAAACATGTGGGTATGTATGTGTGTTTTGCATGTGTGTGTGTGAGTTTGCACATGCGTGTAGGTGGCGTATGTGCCATGTCTGCCAAGTATTTGCTATTTCGAAAGATTAACCGAAATGTTGTAATTAGTCGTTGTTTTAAAAATCTAATATATTTTGTTGTTACGCTCTAGATTAATATAAATATTTCGGTTTCTTCCATTGTTTTAATACGACCGAATTACGGAATTAAGTTATTTCTCTTAGAGATAAACCACGAAAGCAACCAAGAAAACATGTAATTTAAATAAACGTGAAATAAAACGCTAAGTCGAATATAATACATAATACCCAATTAGTTTAACGTAATCCTAGTTTGAGAGATTTTTACATGCTGGTTATTTATTTTTTCCTTATTATTCAATGCCATGAACAATTGCAACATATATTAATCTTTTATAGAAAATAAAATTATTTTTCAGAAAAATAATTTCTTTATTTTTATTCTTGCACGTGTTAGATTTTTGACTTTGAGAAAAAGCTATTTTCTACATTTAGTGTATATCGGGTGCAAAAACTACATCGCATTGTACTTAGTTTTGTATCAATGCACATCATAGCAGATTACATCGAGAATCCTTAATATTAATTATGCTGTGACTACCGATCAACCAACAACTGGCAGTCAAAGGAAAGGAAACAAGTAAAACTAAAGTATATTTCTTTAAATCAAAGTAAACATAGGATATTCTTTCGATATCCTATCCCTTTATGTTATTCGGATTCAAAATATTTGAAACAACTTTTGTTTCTATGCGCGAGTAGATTGACCAACATTTTATATATATAAGAAATGGACCACATGGTTACGGGTTCAGTGCCCACGGCGTGGCACCTTGGGTAGGTGTCTTCTACTATAGCCTCGGGTTGACCAAAGCCTTGTGAGTGGATTCGGTAGATGGAAGCTGAAAGAAGCCCGACGTATATATATATATATATATATATATATACATAGTGTGTGTGTGTGTGTGTGTGTGTGTGTGTGTGTGTAAAGCATAAAAAGGGGTGGTATTCATTGCTTTATCGGACATATACGCCTTTCACTAAAATGCCAAAACAATTACAGACCGTTAGTAGAAACATTATGCAATGAAACACTTGAACTCATCATTGTCTTGCAATTGATACAATAATCGATGTTAAAGTTCCAAACATATACATTTCCCCTTATGCGAACGATCAATAACCTCGCATGTCACTCACAATAGTAGGGTCAGAGAAACTTTCATATCAAGGAAGTCTACGCTTCTCTCAATATCTAACATGTACAAACAGAGACGGAAAAAGGGTGGGATATAAGGGAGAAGGAAAAAAATCTTATAAACGTAAAAGCAAAAGGAGAAGAACCTCGGGTCATGAATCTGAAAGAAATAATCATCTAATACAAAAGATATAAAAACGTATACATACAGATAACCACACAAGTACGTGCGCATACATATATATATACGCACACCTTTATACATACACATAGAACTATATACATAGAGAAACAATTTTTTAAAATAAACATACACTTATACATGTACACACATACGCAATACACAGCACGGACACAAACACATATGTGTGTGTATAAACATATATATATATATATATATATATATATATATATATATATGATATATACACAGCCACATATACACAGCCACATATACACATACATACTCATATACGTGAAATGGCATTCACACACGCGCAGACACATGCAAGTTGCAGCGGTCGCACCGTTTCAACTTGGTGATGCGTATACGGCTGAAGGTGGGAGGTCTGTCTGATAGAAACTACCCAATGGGACTTGCTGAGCAAGCTACGCCCTATTAGAGGCAGCTATAATATTTGCCCCAATAAGAATTGTGATATAAAACTATTTGACGGTAGTCATAGTGAAGATACTATTGTATATATGATGCCGCAGGAAGGTGTTTTTGGTGGATTTGGGAAAATATTCTTGGGACGTTGATTTTGAAATTTGGTACTACTAACTATCTGGTTCCTGTGATTACCCTTGGGATGCGTCGTGAGAAAAGGTCCTCCATTCATCGCCTTAGGGTTAAGTTCTTGGGGCGAAGTTCTGGAACGTGCACCGTGTGGAAACTTGTCTACGGTCCGTCAATCCAATTTTTTTGCAATTAACAGGCCCGGTATTCCTGCCGGGCCTTGTAGGTCTCGCTTTCGCCCTCTTAGATGTCTGGCTGCTACGATGGTGAATCCTTTTCCCTATTAGAAACGCAGGGATACCTGATCTGTGTTGGGTAGACTAATGTTCTTAACAATCCCACTCCCAGTGCCTCAAGGACGCTCAATACTTAAGCAATATTCAAAGTGTCTGGAATGCACTTAATACTATCGTTGTACTTGCTCTCCATTACTACAGAACGTAAGTTCTTTGGGTGAAACGTTGGCATCTCTAATCGAAATAGTCTTAGGTAATCTTGCCATCCTTAATAGGGTTACCGTGGGTTTCACGTTCATGAAGTGCTTAGCTTTACGGCGTTTCTTCAGACCCTGAAACCAGTTGGCCTATGACCTCTCTAGCAAGTGGCCTCCCTAATTTGCAAGATTCCTGGTGTGAAACCACGTGTTGAAACAGATATTGTATTTCGGGATATTTAGATTTTTATTTTTTTTTTATTTTTTATTTTTGCCAAATAAAGACACACGGAGACTCTCATTAGATTTGTAGAAGTCCAACATTGACCATCACATCTGTTTTGTGTTCATCACTGTTATTTATCTCATTTGGCTCCTAATCTCCACCCTAGGCAATCCCGATATTGATGCCCCACGTCGTACTACACTTAATTCTGGAATTTGTTATTTTTTATCCAGTATTCGCACTGTAATAATTTCTTGTCTTCCATTAATTATTTCTGATCATTCTTATTCGCAATTCAAATTAAGCACTAATCATTTTAACATCACTCATTACTTTTCATTTGCAGCACTATGGATGGGTTATTTCTTTTCTTTTCTTTTTTTTTTCTGTAGAAGATCTAAGATATATTGTTGCTATTCCTGAAGTAATTGCAATTCAATAAGCTAAAGAATATACCAGCCTATAATTCTAAAATGCATGACGTCTGAGTTAAGAACAATCTCAACAGCCATTTCCAGCATCTCTCTCATTATTTCCGTGCTTCTTGTCACTCTCACTTCTTTCGCATTTCATTCACATGCTTAGAACGTTCGTCACGAACTATGAAAGAAAATAACAATAGAGCATTTTACTAAAGAACCAAAATACTGTGATCACCAGAACTAGAACTCGTAAATTTCGAAACCCATTCAAAATTTATAGGTCAGCGTATCTACGTATGTTTTATTACAAGGCGTTGCATTCAAATTTATGCAAGTAAGCAGCAGTTTAACATGATTATTTGCAAAATGAGTAACTGTCAAATGTATATTAGTGCTCAAGCGCTAATTACATGGTGTGAATACAAATCGTAATTAATGTTCATATAATTAATTATATAACGTGTTAAAACTAGACTCCATGGGTGGTTTTATTCTCTGCTTGCTAAATGTTATTGAGTGTAAGAAGTTATACATTAATATAATATCCCTGTCGTAATTTTACAATTTATTTCTACTAGTACTATAAACAATTATTCTTCTCTCGACATACACACTTTATTTCTACACGCAGTAATATTTAAAAATTGTATAACAGAACGCAAATATTTATTTCTTATTGCTCACAGGGAGCTAAACATAGAGGGAACAAACAAGAGGATTAAGTCGATTACATCGACCCCAGGGCGTAACTGGTACTTATTTAATCGATACCGAAAGGCTGAAAGGCAAATCGACCTCGGTGGAATTTGAACTCAGAACCTAAAGACAGACGAAATACCGCTAATCATTTTGCCCGGCGTGCTGACGTTTCTTATTTCTTTACTGCCCACAAGGGGCTAAGCATAGAGAGGATAAACAAGGACAGACAAAGGGATTAAGTCGAATATATCGACTCCAGTGTGTAACTGGTACTTAATCTATCGACCCCGAAAGGATGAAAGGTAAAGTCGACCTCGTCGGAATTTGAAGTCAGTACGTAGCGGCAGACGAAATACCGATTAGCATTTCGCCCGCCGTGCTAACGTTTCTGCCAGCTCGCCGCCTTACAGAACTCAAATATTTACTTGTTAGGAATATCCTCTCTTACTCCATGTCTAGCAAACAGAAGACCACAGTAATCTCCATTGACGTCTTCAATATCAGCAAAAATTACTTCTCGGAGATTTAAACTTTTGCTACAAATGAAAATTACGGCCGAAGCTACTTTAAAAACGTTCAGCGAGAAATAGAAAATAAATAAAGCGAATTCTGCTCAAAGGAAATAGACATCAGGTCAAAAACCTGCTTCTTATTTGATGTACTTGGAAGATAGGTATCTTATAAGATGAAGCAATGGCTTTGTATTTCAAGAAACATCTTTGATGGCTGACATTTCAGTTATTGACATAGATCTTTATCCGCGTAAAAATATTGAATTTAGTTAGGTTCAAACAAAAACTGGAATGAGGACCTACAGGTGGAACGTAACAAAATTCATTGCAGATCTTTTCAACATCTACATAAAATTGTAAATTAGAAACAAGAACAAAATTAGAATTTCTGTTTCCCCGTCAGAAGTCATAGTTTTATCTTTTTGTTTTTTGTTTTTTTTTTTGTTTTTGATTTTTTTTTTTTCATATTTTGTCTTTCACTGGATTCGTTTATTGGACTGACGTCATGCTGGGGCATCCGTTTGAAGAATTTAGCCAACCGCAACGAACCCAGAACATATTTGTTTTCAGGTTGGTACTTATTTCAGCGCATCTTTTCCCGAACTGC
>NC_068983.1:52201539-52203224 GCF_001194135.2 Octopus bimaculoides
ATATATATATATATATATATATATATACGATGGGCTAGTTTAAGTTTCCTTCTACCACATCCACTCACAAGGCCTTTGTTGGCCCTAGGTTATATTAGAAGGCATTTGCTCAAGCTGCGACTTAGTGGGATTGAATCCAGGAGCATGTTGCTGGAATACAACCACAATTGTTTAGGTATAAAAGAAGGTTTCGAGGAAACTTTCTCCAGATAAATCTTCATTTTGAAAGTGTTAGTTAATAACTACAACAAACAGAATGCTAATGGACGCTCGATTATAATGATTTCACTGAATTCTATTTCGAAAGTGAATGCATTTAAAGTAGAGAGTATTGAAAAAGGAACTATTTTGTTGAAACTAACGATGCTCTCTACGTTGTATTTTATCTGCTAGAAGCAGTAGCAAGATACCTCCAAATTCCATTACTCTCTGAAATTGGATGCATTGAATAATGTAGTTTGACGATAATGCCTAGAAAATATGGATTGCAATGACTGAAATGCCTTTTATCATAGGTCTTTTCTATTAGGGCTGATATACAGATCACAACAGTGACAACACTCGGCTGTATATATATATGTAATGCTATCTGAAACAGCAATTCCATTAACTCAAGTTCTACCCTATATCTTTTAACAAGCAATAAAGTCATAATATAGGGAGTGGGTAAGGAAACCTTATTAATGTTATACTTTCCATTTGTTAATAAAACAGCACCAAAACTATCACACTGGTAATAACCACGTGAAATCTTTAAACTACAATTCTCTTGAAGGAGTTTAACACATTCATTTGATATATATATATATATATATATATATATATATGTTTATGGCGTTGCTAACGATGTGATTCTCTCCTTATATACAACATCAATAAATCTGCGCAATATTATATCTTACATCACGTTTTACGCCATTAATATTATGTGTTTACATTGAAAGTGAGATTATAATATTGGAAAGAAGTGTGAATGGGTCGTGTTGACTTTCAAGTATTTTCTCTAAAACATTAGCGATATCATGTAAAAAGCTTCTATGTGGAAACTTTGAACGTGTGACTGCGTTTCACACAAATCCTACCACATTACCCCACCAAACCTCTCACCATTTCTACAATTATCAATACCATTTTTATGAATATGAATATAAAGGTGAATATTAGTGAGTTAACAAAGTAAAGGAGATGAATTATCCTCAGAAGTGTTTCTTTACTGATTAGATGAATTTCGAGAGAGTTAGTAGGTGAAAGGAAATAGAATCACTTATGAAGGTGAAAAAATAAACTGTATATAAGTGGGAGGGTTTCAATGCTTGACATTGCATATGATTTTAACTCATAAAAGGGGTTTCTGAATACTTACGTATAATTTGATACACCCAATTGGAAAAACAAGAAGGATGCGTTTAGTAATATGCAGTATAACGTCAAACCATTGAATCTGCATAAGTGAGGTAAATTATAACACAAATATTGGATAATAATAATGTATTTTCAAATTGCATTAACGTGTACATTACTGAGGTCTTCCGAGAGTTTAATAAAAAAGCTAGAGAGCTTTATTTTCAAGGAATAATGAGTTCTGCTTTAAGTATCCAGTAACGTGTACAAATATTGAATATTCTGAAACACTTTACCGTTTAGAGCAAGAGTATAGAGTAGTGTATATATATATATATATATAT
>NC_068983.1:52203637-52205577 GCF_001194135.2 Octopus bimaculoides
TATATATATATATATGTGTGTGTAGTGGTTACCTATAAGACAATGTTGATGATCTAGAAGCTAACACTATGGAGACCCTCCAGCAAATAGGTAATTCCATCCAACAGATTATTAAAGTAACGATAGACTACCCTAACAAGCACCCGAACTATAGACTACCAGTTTTAGACACGAAATCCTGGCTGGAAACCAAGAACAGTAATGTCTAGGCCAATCACTCCCATGATGCCAAACGTATGGCCTCTAAATACCTTGTCCACAAGTACACAGATTTTGCAGACAGCGCTAAGTTCAATATTCTTATAGCAGATTGGGTGAGAGTGATGAGGGATGTGTCTCGCTTGTACGATCCTATGGAATTGGAAAGATACATATAACACTTCAACCACCGTAAGTAGTTCTCTGGCTACAGCCAAAGGGACAGGATTAGAGTGTACAAAGGAGCCAGGGCCAAGTACAAAGCTATCAGATAAAGTGATGCTAAAGGGATTTGCCTGCAATACAGGAGTCAACCCTCGAACAGCACAAAAAATGACCAGAAAAAAGTAAAATTAGGCCAACTCATGTTATGACAACAAAACTTACCAGAGTGTCATGGTCGTTGATGCTATCTCTGGTGGTGAACTGACATACCTCTTTAGAAAAACATAACATTACAAAGTAGTGGGAAGGCCTGCTGCCCCTATAAAATCCCTGATCTGTAGAACTTATTCCTTCGATAGACCCCATGTACGGAGAGCAATTGTACTGTATGTAGGATGAACCCACAGGTTAACTTTGATATTAAGAATATAGTGTATAGCTTACGATATACTCAGAGATGGTGCAGAAACATGACAACTACTTACATTGGTGAGTCCGCACGCAGTATAGTAGAGTGTATAGGTGAATACTGGCGAGATCTCAAAGGAGAGAAAAGCTCGTCAGTGCTCTATCAGCATGCTCAAGCAGAACATAGAGGCTCGCATTATATCATAGCCGTTACAGTATTGTTAAGGCATAGAACTGACACGACACTTAGACACGTTACAGAGGCTATGCACATAGCAATAGACAGACCGACTCTCAACAGAAAACACAAATGGAACAATAACGCCTACCACCACACCGCACAACATGACGAAAGACAGAAGGGAGAAAAACCCTAGATGCAAACAGTGTAATACACACACCATACACAAACCTACCTATACCTTTGATAAGTATAAGAAATAGAGATAGATAAAAAAGACTGAGTAAAGGGCACAGATAAAAACAACATAGGAAGCGAATCCATATACACACACAAACACACATTCAGTGACTTCACAAACAACCGCAACAGTCTCAACAAAACGACCAACAACGACAGCAGCAAGAGCGGTAACAACAATGGCAGCAACAACAACGAAACAACAACCACGATGGGAGCAGTGTGAGGGAACACATAAACACAGAGAGATATAGCTACAGTATCAAAAGTCGGGTTCAAAGGCAGCAGCAGCAACAACGGTGGAGGAGATGGGGCTGAGGGGAAGGTCATAATGATACTACGAACGATGACACACACACATACACACACACAGGGCCGCAAACGCATGCACATATAAGTATACACATTATAGAAGAACAGTAATCAATAAATGGAGCAACAGTAGACACGAAGAGAGAAAGTGCTGCTGAGGATGTCATTGATGTCTGACGAAAGATCTCCGGACAATGAACATGAGTTAGAATATGAGCAGTAATAAACGAATGAAGAAGAAATACATACTGCGTGACTTTATTTAGCACAAACAATATGAAAAAAAATAAACATTCCGAAATACAACAATATGTTTCACGCAAATTTATATATACTTATAGGGAATAATTAATATACACACACTCGCAAACACAAACACACATATATAAATTATATACTTATATATATATATATATATATATATATATATATATAT
>NC_068983.1:52206110-52208997 GCF_001194135.2 Octopus bimaculoides
ATATATATATATATATATATATATATATATATATATATATATACACATACACACACATATATATACATGTGTGTGTGTCAATGTACTCTTTTACTCTTTCACTTGTTTCAGTCGTTTGACTGCGGACATGCTGGCGCACTGTTTTATAGTCGAACATGTCGAACCCAGGACTTATTCTTTGTAAGGCTAGTCCTTATTCTATCGTTCTCTTTTGCCGAAAAGCTAATTTACGGGGATATAAACACACCAACATTGATTGTCAACCGCTGGTGGGACGACGGTCACAGAAACACAAACATATACTTATTTATATATACGAGGGGCTTCTTTCCGTATCCGTCAGCCAAATCCACCCACAAAGCTGTGATTGACCTGAGTCTATAGTGGAAAACACTCGGAGAAGAAATTTCTAGGTTAAATCCATGGTCGTCCATGACAGAAGTGGGTTTTTACCCTTTTTCCCTTTTTATTTTTACCATTTTTACATCACACACATGGCACAATGCACGCATATGAATAAAGCATGTCATCTACACAGACATATATACACGCATAAGTACATACAAACATACATACATATATACTCTTTTACGTGTTTCAGTCATTTGACTGTGGCCATGCTGGAGCACCGCCTTTAGTCGAGCAAATTGACCCCAGGACTTAATTTATCGGTCTCTTTTGCCGAATCACTAAATTATGGGGACGCAAACACACCAGCATCGGTTGTCAAGCGATGTTGGGGGAACAAACATAAACACACACACACACACACACACACACACACACACACATACACACACACACACACACATATATATATATATATATATATATATATATATATATATACATATATACGACGGGCTTCTTTCAGTTTTCGTCTACCAAATCCACTCACAAGGCTTTGGACGACCCGAGGCTATAGTAGAAGACACTTGCCCAAGGTACCACGCAGTGGGACTGAACCCGGAACGATGTGGTTCGTAAGCAAGCTACTTACCACACAGCCACTCCTACCAAACACACATACACGAGGGCATAAGCAAACGTCTAGTTCTCAGACAGACTCAAAGCAGACCTCAAAGCAGTAAAGTGATGGCATGTCATTGATGAGCTTCCTAATAGCAATGGAAGGACTCTGATAGAGAAAACTAACAACTGACTGATGGTTCAATCAACATGTTAAAGAAAGCATTGGATAATTAGTTGCTAAAATAAAGAAGTGGTTTTGGAACAGTGCATGTGTTTATTTTAAGTTGTATTCACATAATGACCCACCTTAGATGCTACTAGATTGTTTCCACACACAAATTCACATCAAGAGTTTAGTAAACCAAACCATTTCTTTGTAGATAATAGGAAGACATCTTTAAATTATAATTTCACGCTCTTTATTCTTACCATTTGTTTTTTCTTTCTTTCAAGTATATATCCATCCGCTCAATGCTCAACCACATATAGCCAAACATTGCTACACAGCTACAGCACCACGCTTTGCTTTAGTAGCGGTCCAAGTGGATCATTTAATTGGCAAGTCATCCTCAGCATTTATTGTATATGTCCGCTGCATTATATAATTAGATGCAAGTTTATCCATACCTTACTCTTTCTTTCTCTCTCTCGCTCTCTCTCTCTCTCTCTCTCTCTCTCTCTCTCTCTCTCTTATATAGCCAATTCGAATAAACAAATAATCAAATCAACAGGCAAGAAGTGGACGAGCATAAGGAATGTATGAACTTGACGCTCGGTAAAATGAGAGAGTTTGATGTATCAAGCACAGCTTTGCGTCAGAAAGGAAAAAGAGGGAAACTCCAAAGAAGTGTGTAGTTACATTGCTGTATATGCGTGTGAGTGCGTGTGGGCGTACATAGATATATGCATGTATATATAAATGCAAGTATGTATGATGATACGAACAAATCGTTTTCCGAGTGTTGCTACAATTGTTTTATTAGGAGTTTTATTTCGACATACCTTAAATCCTCGAATATAATCCGCATTTTTTCCCAAAATTTAAAGGTTAAAATCCCTAGTGCGTACTATATACGAGGTTAAAAATGAAAGATATTTTCTAAGCAATGTCCAAGTCTCTATTTGCTGTCCGGCAATGTTTATTCAGACCATTTTGTGATGTCTTGCAATTGATAGTGATAAATATGTATAGGCAACTTATTTAATATTTATTTTTCACTGACGTTTTTACTGTTATTTCTTTATTTTCTGCAAACAAAGTGCACAAAAAGCTACACATTTGCATTATGTTATATATACAATAAAGGACGTTACCGTATATATGTTTACAAACCAAGGATGTTATATACACCTCCTTGACTCAAGTTAGAAAAGAGGTGCCTATTATACACAAGGTTTAGGTTTATCAGAGGTACAGCCCCACTAAAAATCCCCTGCGTATTATACTCAAGGGCGGACTATACTCGAGGATTTATGGTAAGCGTAATACAATTATTCAGCCTATACAATTAAGTATAGAACTCACAAAGCAGTCAAGCAACTTTTCAAAATGGATTGATACAATGACTTGTTGAGTAAGGCTCTGTCTTTTAGCAAATGGAATTAAAAATAAAAATACCGATATTTGTGATGTACAAAGTGGGGGCGATCCATGTTTATATGCTCTGAATCTTTATGAATCTCTGTTACCGAAATACTGGATTTATTCTGTATATAAACATATTGGTTATTTATTCCTCTGTGATTGGTCAATTGATCTAGTCACCTCAGATGAAAACTCAATAAATTTCGAATATTAGTGGAGGCTGTGCATCTTCTTTCTTTAATCTACAGATAAAGAGCTAAATTTGTCTCATTTCTATATCTACTACGGACGATTGATGTACACGCTCATATATATATATATATATATATA
>NC_068983.1:52209139-52211201 GCF_001194135.2 Octopus bimaculoides
TATATATAGGTATATATATAGGTATGTATGCTTATTGATATATTTATATTCATATATATTATAGTTATAGATATATATATATATATATAGAGAGAGAGATTGAAATTGATAGATACATATATAGATACATATAGGCATCGATACATGCGGCATATCGATATTATTGACCAAAGAATAATAAATGTCGTAATGTGCTTACATTGCTTTATGTGTTTTCATGAGACAGCATACAAATATCATGAATGTACACAGCTTAGTAACAAAGAAAGCAGTCAGTAAGGAAGGCACTGCATCGAAGAGTAACCTACTAAAATAGCGGCCGAGTTTCTTTCAAATTATACCTTACCATTATATCGATAAATGACAAAATATTGAACTAACCACTGATATACAACCAAAATTTTACGATCACGGCTGGACTGCCTTTGTTCATGGGTCTTGTTGATGAGGATGACCTGGAGCCAAACAGTGATAATAATAATAATAATCATACAGCACATTTCAATTTTTCAGAGAGAGATACATAGAATTGTATTGCATCTGCTTGGTGATTATTAGATGCGCTGCACTTTTTATACGTTCCAAGACTAATACCACATACATTTCAGCTATTTAGAGTTATCAGCTATTTACACCAAGAAAGGTTCAGTCAAGTGCTTTGTTCAATGCTAATGATACCCTTAATACTTTCTCACTGATATATGAGATAATAATTCAACGGTTTACCCAGAAGGAAGATATTACACATCCGATTTAATTAGCTTATCGTTTTCTATTGTAAGCGTGCCGTAATAGTTTTCCTATACAACCATTGCAATTTCAGATGTAATTAATTAGAGATTTCATCATCTAATTAAAATCGCAGTGAAATTTCTCTGAGCAACTACGGATAAACAATTATTGTACTAAACAGATATAATAGTAAATATGTATATTATAAACAACATTACAACTGTTGTTGTTTCTGTGCATTATAATCATCGTCGTAGAGAATATTTGTATTCTTTAAATAATTAATGAATATGACTTATAATTATATTAATTGGCATCTTCAAATTAAGAATTATTTTTGTATAGTATAAACCTTAAATCTGTGTAGCAAAATAGTGTATACCATAATAGCATATGCGTAAATGTTTATACTACAAGATAATTTTGATGACAATATTATTTCCCGGTAAGAAACAGTTTCAACGAAGAGTTGAAGTACAGTAGAGATGAAACAAGATATCTTTATTTGAAAATAGCAAAGGGTTAGAGACAGGAACAGTATCCAGCTGAAAAATTGGTTATGTAATATATTCGTCTAACCAATGTTCGTATTGAAAGAAACCAACTCTATTAATTATGAGTAGTAAACAACAAACGATGTCGAATATTGGAAAAGATATTAGTACACATGAAATGTCTTAATTCAGACGAAGACTGCTATATTTGCTTGGGAAACAAATTGATTTATAAAATGAAAAAGAAGATTGTAAATAAATCTCTCTATTAACCCAGGTAAATGCCAATTTTTACTAAATATTTGTTTCCTTTCACTTATCATATTCAACAATCCATAGTTAATATTGGCACAATTCTCCAAAACACCTATTACACAACATTTGTTAATGCCAGATTGTTGGCAAAGTATCGATTTACTATCAAGATATAAACCTACCCCTTTATAACATTTCAGAATGATGTTGTTTTATGTTAAATAAACGAATTGGCATCACACAGCAATGTAACTGTGTTGGGTAAACCGCGTTAATCCCTCTACTTGTAAGATACTAAACATTAAAGAAAACTGAACATCTGGTGCATGCTCATAGAAGTTGGTTTATTCCAGAGAACTATGTTTGATATAGCACTTAATAGGCAGTTAATGCACGCCATAGTCAGAACACAAGTAAACATATGTGGATACATGCGTATGTATGTATATATGTATGCATTCATGTATATGTACGCGTATGTGGGTATTTTGTGCATGTCTATGTGAACATTTACATATATTCGTAGATATGGGATGTCTGCGTTTGCGCATGACTTAATATATATATATATCTATATATAT
>NC_068983.1:52211285-52214692 GCF_001194135.2 Octopus bimaculoides
ATATATATATATATATATATAAGCATACATTTGTATATACATATATGTGTGCTTATACGTATGTATATATGCGTATATGTGTGTATGTATATACGTGTATACATGTGTATATGTGTGTATATACATGTATATATGTGTATATGTGTGTATGAGTGTGTGTGCGTGTGCAAGTATCTTTGTACGTACGTACGTATGTAAGTATGTAAGTATGTATGTATGTATGTATGTATTTATGTATTTATGTATTTATGTACGCATGTTAAAAGGATCGCAGTGGCGACCTTGCTATTAACTAGTGTTGCATGAAAATAAAACATTGTTTGAATCTCATTATCAATTGTGTTATTTTATGATTCCACACAGTCAAGCTCCTGAGATACATATACAAAGAGAATAATATTGTTGTAGCACAAATTGTTATGTGGTGCCTTGAATTCCAAACGAGCCGTTTTCTTCATAGCACTCGAAGAAATGTATCATACAAAGCAATTACGCTCCAATATTCTATCTGTTGGCGCCATATAAAGTGAATCTGTCACAAATTCCATTGCAATCAAGCTTACTGTCTGCAGATATTAGATAGCTAACATAGATAATGTATTGTTTTATTAACGTATTATTGGATAAAAGAATACATTTGATACTTAACATGTTCTTCTCTAACAGCATACTATATATATTCACGCACATGCAAAATATGAATCTATTTAGTAAAAACTATAGACTATGAGGGGAATATTAAAGAGAAAGAATACGAACCTGTAAGTCTATATAATTTGTTTAATCTAGACCTATCGAAACTTCTTCAAAGAAATCTTCGAGGGGAAAATTATATAGTGTAGAAGCCGATTTTTTCTCCTCCTTTTGTGTTTAGAGAGAGTGTATGCTACGAAACGGTGCACCATTGGAATGAAAAGTATGAACCAATTTAGATTTCAAAGAACTAAGAATACTATGATATTAAATAAAGGAATTGGAATAAAAAAAGAGAGATTCAACGTAAAGCATAGTATTCTATGAAAACAGTGTATAAGTACTGTAGTTATCCTAAATTCAAATATAAATATTTAAAGGCATTTGCGTTGTTAATATATGTCCCGTTATTGCTATAAAACTCTTTCTTTATATTCATGTTTTTTTTTTGCTCTATATGTTAAGTGACACACACTTAATGAACTACTTAAATCCTAATATATATATATATATAGACAGACAAGCAGACATATACACAGACAAAATAATTTGGAATTACGATCATACAATAAGATTTAGCTACCAAAATATTAAAATTATCGATAACAAAAGTAAAGAAAAAATATGCAGTATGGATCACATATATTGAGAAACATGTATGGGACGCATAATGCGCCATTGAATATGTACAAGCGGATGTATAGATAGATGGATGGATGTATACATTTTGAAGTGATTATTATCTGTTCAACATTGAACAGGAGAAATAAGGAGACACTGAAAAGACTGCGTTACTACATGACTCTTATTAGATTCCAATCAAAATACTTTCACTGATGTGTCTCAGTATTTGCCTGTTTCTAGTAAAATTGGGATTTGACGTGTTAAGCTGTGATTTATTATATAAATAAACACTGGTTTCCAGTTCAAATATGTTTGAGACATATTCGGTAACTTATTGCAGGAAGGGCACTTATTGTAGACACTTTCTCGTGGTAGACAGAGGTAAGCACTCAAAGTCAGTTCAGAGCGCCTGCCATTTACCCAGATCGATGGATGCTCGCATTTCGAAGTACTTATATTTCTTGCTTAAGAGAAGATAACTCTTTCTAGATTCAGGCAGCCATCAATCTGGGAGAAAGGAGCTTTGAACTGACAAAGTGTGTTTACACAGTGTTGTCAACAGCGACGTTTTTGTTTCTTCCATCAGAAAATATAGTCAATGACTTTATTACGGATCCGAACATGTCTTAAACAACTTTGATTGTTAACAAGGTTATGTATGTGTGTGTATGCTGATACACACATACATATGCGTGCGTATAAACATATATAAATTAATATATAAATATATATATATATATATATATATATATATATATATATATAGAGAGAGAGAGAGAGAGAGAGAGAGAGAGAGAGAGAATTATTTATGTATATATATGTACATATCCATATGTATAAATATAAACATATGTGAGACATAGCAGATATATATTCATATTGGGGGATTTTACATAGCTAGGGACAGAAAGATGCATATGTAAACGTCAACCACAAATCACCCTCATGCGAACACACAGACGTAGTGTACGTAGGGGCATCCGTACATAGTCACAATCTGGTATTAAAGTACAGATGCAGGCGCACTAAGACGCATAGTAAAATGCATATTCAAACACACATATTTCAATACGCTTATTCAAATACAAAGAAGTCACATAACCGTTGAGAAATACAAACACAGTCACACATATAAAGACAGACATGTATTTACGCTTACTGACTGGTATACATCAAAGTTTACTCACAAAACACAAGACAAACATACAAACACTCAGACACACAGCATTGACACTGATACAAAGAGGTGGTGAGGAAACACACTCCATCACACGGAATTAAGCATATATCTGATATGCACATATGTATAGACAGACAAACAATCAAGTCGTCAGGGCTGGAGACGTACATTTATGTAGATAGATCAATAAATACACACGTGATCAAACAGACATAATAAAGTTTAAATAGAACAAAACACAAATTATTAACACCACATAATAACAGACAAAGGAAAAGATATTCAGACTTGAATGAGAATATATAAATCCGAGAAGATTGGTGTCATTAGGATGAATGGAAAGAAGTACAAAACTGGAGAGTGCGAATAGTGATTTTATATTTACATGTATATATGTGTTGTGTGCGCGTGCGGAAGCAGGAATATGTTTGAGATAAGATAAATTGATACATAGATAAACTGATAGATAGATAGATAGAGAGATAGATAGATAGATAGATAAATAGATACGTTGAATCATATACTACACACATCTCCCAAATGATCCTAATTAAGAAAACAATGCGCATATTTTTTATCTCCTTTTTTTTTCACCACTAAATGCTCTTTTTATTTCACTTTTATTCTCTGCATCGCTTTCTTAATTTTTTTTTATTCGCATTTAAACATGTCTTCATTTCTTCCCCTTTTGCGTTTGAATAGATACACATATAATGAGAACTATGTATACAACAAATATATACGTCTCATATATACATGGATTTAGCATGCACACACGTATATATATGCATATATATACGTATGTACATATATATATACACACATAGGCATACATCTAAAATGTATACATGTGCACATATATATTTGATATATATATATATATATATATATATATATATATATATATATA
>NC_068983.1:52215274-52220113 GCF_001194135.2 Octopus bimaculoides
TACACACACACACACACTGGTTGTGGGGCAAGTAGCTTCCGCGTTCTATCCCACTGCGTGGCACCGTGGGCAAGTGTCTTCTACTATACCCTCGGGCCGACCAAGGACTTGTGAGTGGATTTAGTTGTCGGAAACTGAAAGAAGCCCGTCGTATATATATATATATATATATATATATATATATACGACGGCCTCCTTTTAGGTTCCGTTTACCAAATCCATGCACAAGGCTTTAGTCGGCCCGAGGCTGTAGTAGAAAACACTTGCTCAAGTGCTACGCAGACGGGCTCGAAGACTGTAAACAGATATGTGTTTGCTTTAAAAGCGCTGAAATGTCTATTGTGAGATAGAAATAATGTAATAATCTATTTTCAAACGGAGAGTCAAGATAAAATATCCATACAAAGCGGAAAACATATGTCAGCAAGCAGCTATCGCACTTGAACTCGCATTCCTTTGATTACCTAGGGTTGTTTA
The DNA here is from genome assembly GCF_001194135.2 of Octopus bimaculoides. Lineage (NCBI taxonomy): Eukaryota > Metazoa > Mollusca > Cephalopoda > Octopoda > Octopodidae > Octopus > Octopus bimaculoides. The sequence continues at coordinate 52,215,752 of NC_068983.1, forward strand.
TGGAAGACCAGTAGTCACCCATGCGTACCATCCTCTCCAATCCACGCCTCCGATGTTATCCAAGGGAAAGGCAAAGGCCGATAGAGCTTTGCACCAGTGACGTCGCAACTCATTTCTACTGCTGTGTGAACTGGAGCAACGTGAAATAAAGTGTCTTGCTCAAGAACACAACACGTAGTTCGGATCGGGAATCGAACTCACAACCTCACGATGGTAAGCTCGACGCTCTAACCACTGGTCCGAGATTAAAATGGAAAACACTTGCCCAGAGTCACGTATCGGATTGAGCCTGAAATTGCGTGGTTGCGAGCAAGCCTTTTAACCACATAAACATGCCTTTCGCTATACGCAACCAGACTTGTGCATAATCTATTTTCAATATGTTGTTTTTCTTCTAACAATAAACAGATTTTTTTCTGTCTCCAGTAACTATGTTATCGGTTTTGTTTTTGACTGATATATTCCGTTAGTTAAGAGATTACAACAAATTTCAGCTCTGCTTGATAATGATATATTATTTTATAACTGTGAAAATACTGTTCACCTGCACATTATCTATCTATTTTTTCTGTCTTTTTTTTATTCTTCTATATTTTAATAATGTATATTATGAAGACATAAATTCCACACAACGTTCACATATTTAATAAATGTTTCCGTTGAACGCAACGGACTTGAAATATCCTCGTCTTCTCTCTCGGCTTGTGATATGTTCATATTGACAGTGATCAACTGAAATGCAAAGAAACTTAGAACAAAAAAAAAAACTTCTTCAGCTTATCGTCTTTGTCGATGTTCAAAAATCTGTCTTTTTCTGTTATTTTTTTTTTTTTTTAGTGACTGTTGACCTAACGTTCTGGCAATTAGAATTAAGTCTATTTCTTTTAAATTTTTTCTTGAATCCTAAGACTCATAAGGACCGTTGCCCGATTCCCATGACTGATAAGTGACCACAGTCTCAACAAACACTTTGAACACGATGACGATCCGTGACCGAGTTCAAAGCAAACAGTCTTTGAAGTTGAGAGAAAAGTTAATTTCATCAACCAAAGCATTCTACTGGCATTTTATGTTATCGACACCAAAATGATTTGAACTCAAAGTGTACAAAGCCGGAAGAAATACTCTAATATATCTCGTCCGGTGCGCTGACGATTTTTCCAGCCTGCTGCCCTTCAGTTTTTCTCGTCAAATTTAATACTAAATTATAGCCTGTCCACAAGAGATTGTAGGAGGGCTTCAGTCGCTTATTTCGACCTTCAAAGTGCTTCACAGTCACAATGTTTGGTACATCGAACGCAGAATTTGAGAAAGCAAAGATACGCCCGGTGTGATTTGTACTTAAAACGTAAAACTCCGCAATTACCACACAGCACTTTTTCTGACGCTCTACCGATTCTAACATCTCAGACTTTATGTATTAATGTTCATAATAGTAACTTATGTCAAACATCAAGGTATATGAATAAATATCAGTGCTCTTATTCAACAACAAACTATCTTTGTTTCGCCATTTTGAGCTAGTATAGTCCATATCGACTATTTGATGGAGAGACGAATGTAATATCACTACAATTTATATATTCGCATTGTCAATAGCTGTATTATGGCGAACATTACAGACCAATTGTTTAAATCCTACCAAACCGACTCTAAACGTATAATATCGATCACCAGCTGAAACATTTCCTATTACTTACGCTGTTAATTCCATTGGTGCTGACCCTTTCAGCAACACAGTAGTAAAACGTCTATAAAAGTGAACATAACTCAGAATACATGCAACTTAGTAACTTTGTGTATGTAAACGTATATGTGTGTGTGTACGTGCGTGTATATATATATATATATAGAGAGAGAGAGATAGATAGATAGATAGATAGATAGATAGATAGATAGATAGATAGATAGATACATGGATATATAGATATATACACATACATATATATGAATATACATAAACATATATGCATACATATACATACATACACATATACATTTTTTACATTATTTATATTGGACGGATATAGAACAGTATACATATATATCTTCCTAGCTCTCCTGTGAAACTATTTTTACACAACCAGTCGTCATGATTGATCGCTAAATCCACAAGTTTTTTTTATTTTTATTATTATTCTCTCTCCGTTTATTTCCTCATATTCCTTTCTGTTGAAGAGCGTAGGCTCGAAATGTAAAGACTTTCTCACGTTCCCGAGCGTCAAATGCACCTGCTTGATGTTCATACATATATCTTCGTCTTTTGTTTTCCTGTAAATTTCAACTATATATACACATTCTTTTACTTAACTATTTTGTCATTAGCTGCGGCTATGTTGGTGCACTGATTCTGTGGTCTTCGTCGAATAAATCGAACATTTATTAAGGCCTGGTACTAATTCTATAGATCCTTTTTGTTTAACTGCTATGTTATGGGGATGTCAACAAACCAACAATAGTTTTCTGATGAAGTTTACATATATATATATATATAAGCACAAATACAAAACACACACACACACACACACACACACACACACACACACACACACACACACACACACGCACACACACATATATATATATATATATATATATATATACAAGAATAAGGGCAGAGAATCGTCAATTAATAATAGAATTAATAATTAACAATTCTGCCAAGTAGTTCAGTATGAAAAAAACCTTTATCGGTAAGACTATTTATCATTATAAATATACAGGGATTAGCAATTGAGTTGCTTCTCCAACATACTGAAAATTTAGAAATAGCAGTCAAAGAACTACTGATTCCAAACTACAAATTTTCTCTAAGGTGGATGGCGATATTTATGGCACACATATGCATATATATTTACAGAGAAAGAGAGAGAGACAAAGAGAGAGAGAGAAAGAGAGAGAGAGAGAGAAAGAGAGAGAGATACAGAAAGTTAGGTAAGGCCGGTTTATGGTATTATCTTGGTTTTCACACCCATAGAGCCCTTAGCTTTACAGCATATCGTCAGATGCTAAGTCTGTTTGCATACAGCTTCTCTTGCAAGTGGCCTCTCTAGAAAATGGAAGAGGAAAAGATATTGCTGCTCTATGTCAACAACAGGGAATTGTCTCCTTTGGCTGTCGCAATGACCCTGTTATAGTGTGGGTTTCAACAGGCCAGCAGGAATTTCCTGAAGAGCAAGCATGGCTCGAAGACCTCCGTTCAGGAGTTAAGGATGTTCCCCGATTAAAGGGAGACTTTTAGTATCCTCAGCTGTTCAGCAATGCGCAGTTTACAACGTTTGGTCCTGTTTATGTGGGTTCCTGGATTTTCTAGCATTTTACATGTTATCACGTGTGGAATTGCGTTATCCTTCAGCTAACATACATGGCTGACTAATGGCTCCTTACCACAAGTTCCTGACACCTTATGTCTACCAAATGCAGAAGACACTTACTCAAGGTGCCGTGCACTGAGATTGAACTCATAACCATGTAGTTGAGAGGCAAACATGTTACCATACAGCCCTGCCTCACGTATAATATATACATACGTGAGTGTGCGTGTGTGTTTGTATATATATATATATATATATATATGTCGTTATTCAGTTTATTCCAATATTTCTTTCCAATAGAAAAAGAGCCAGTTTCTAATCTAGATTCAAGGTCCATTCACTGGAATTTGAACATCAAGAGAGTACGATTGTATGTATGTATGTATGTATGTATACGTGCAGATTTGCATGTCTATATGTTTGTATATAATTATATTCCCCAATTGTGTCTTAGCTCTTAACAAGTTGCTACTCAACGTGTCCAGTCAGTTGGCTTTCAACGAATATTACTTATGTAGCAATAATCCTCTTGACTAAAATAGAAAATAGTACACAGTTCATCTGAAGGATAGAGAAGTCGATATACAGTACTTGTATAACGAATGTCATACTTTGTACCAGTATACTGTTCTACACTAGGCACAAGGAACGAAATTTTAGGGGACGAACCTGACGATTAGATCGACCCCGGTACGCAACTGGTATCTAATTTACCGAACTCTAAAGAATGAAAGGAAACGTCGATCTCAGAGGAATTTGAACTCAGAATGTAAAGACACACGAAATACCGCTAACTATCTCGCCCGGCGAGCTAACACCTCTGCCAGCTCGCCACCTTTTCGTTCCAGTATTCTGTCAAAACATATTTCCTTGTGTGAGTCATACATCTTCTCAGTGAGTCATACATCTTCTCAGTCAAAACGGTCTTGAAATATTTTTCAATGAGCATATGATGAAAAATTCTCTCTTTTATTCTATTATTTGTTACTGTCATTTGACTGCCGCCACGTTGGAGCATCGCCTTAAAACGTTTTAGTCGAATATATAT
>NC_068983.1:52220610-52221530 GCF_001194135.2 Octopus bimaculoides
TATATATATATATATATATATATGACTTTACAACGGATGCTGGTGTGTTTACGTCCCCGTAACATAGCGGTTCGGCAAAAGAGACCGATAGAATAAGCACTAGGATTACAAAGAATAAGTCCTGGGGTCGATTTGCTCGACTAAAGGTGGTGCCCCAGCATGGCCACGTGCAAATGACTGAAACAAGTAAAAGAGCAAAAAGAGTAAAGAGTATAGATAGATAGATAGATAGATAGATAGATAGATAGATAGATAGATAGATAGATAGATAGATAGGACATGCTTCTTTCAGTTTTCGCCAAAAATATCCATCCACAATGCTTTGGTCGACCCGTGAATACAGCCATAAGACATACGCCCGTGGTGCTACGCAATAGGAAACAAACCTCTTGCCACACAGACAGGCCGGCAATTGAGAATATGTTTGCGCAATAGTAAATATAAATCGAAACTTATTTACATCCGCACAAGCGCCCAAGCACGCGTACAATCCCAACCCCACCGAAAACAAATTAAATGAAGTGTCCAGGGAGATAACAGAATGGTTATAATGAAACGGATAGACGGGCGAATGTATTTTGTTAGTGCCAAAGTGCATTTATGCATCATATACAGACAGACATTTTATTCGTGGGATAGGAACATGACAGTTCAGCGAAACAGACGATAGAATAAGTTGTAAACTTCAATATTTATTTGCAGATGGTAAATATACATTGTCCCACTCTACGAAATAGAATTGACTAATTTTCACATAACTTTCCACATCTATGTACGTGAGTGTATGCATATACATATATAACATAAGTATATATAACTATATATGATTTCATAATAATATATATATATATATGATTATATATATATAACTATATAAGATTTCATAATTATATATATATACATATATGATTTTATATATA
>NC_068983.1:52221853-52223318 GCF_001194135.2 Octopus bimaculoides
ATATATATATATATATATAAATTATTATATATATGCACATATATACATATATATGTGCATATACACATACAGAAACAGATATATATCTCCAAGACACTAAATTAATTTCATTTCACTTCTACGAGTTAAACATTCTTTAATAAATATAAAAAGGATCGAAATCAAATTCTGGACAATATAGCGACTAGTAGCTATTTATATTTCTTTAAATATATTCATTTTTACATTGATATTAGGCTAATGTTACATTGAAAATATACAGACGACTAATTAGATTATACAAAGACTTATTGGTTTGCCAGATTTCAAAAGGGTTGCAGGCATTTTTCTCTCAAGAATTGAAAGGCTGTGTTCTAAATTTAAGCTACATATGGTTTGGTTATAATCATATGTAAACGTTATAATCAGATAAATGGAGAAACAAATGTCTTTTATATCTAGTTTTGTATTTTTAGTACATCGCGTTTTGTTTCACCTATAGCTATAGACTGAGATCTGCCTGGAATATATCAGATGAATAAATTGCAGGGGATCCTGAACAAGCATATCATTATTAAAAAGAAATAATGATGGTAGAGATGACGACGATGATGATGATGATGATGGTGACGACGACAACGACGACGATGATGATCAAAACAATAATAGCAATAATAATAATGCACCAGTTATTCTCAAAGAAATTATTGAATAAATTAATATCTCTTTGTTATCACTACAAACATCATGGGTAGTATAATCAAAATAGTAGTGAAATAAATTAATATTTATGTGTATTGGTATATATATATATATACACTCACATAGGTAAATAGAGAGAAAGATAGAAAGAGATAATACTTTTGTACTATGTGTGTTTGTTTGTGTGTATGTGTGTGTATGTGCCTGTGTGTGCCTGTTTGTGTGTGTGTTTATGTAAATATAGACGAACAATAGAAAATCGATTGAACATCATTATTCATTGAAAATCGCAACAAATGTTTCGACACATTTTTTACTCATGTAATTACATAACTCCTTGATGTGATGTTATATAATTACTACCATCCTCGAAATGTGTAAAATGTTTTCGTAAATCTCCTTCGTTAAATCTTACTGTCATTTCTCTCAGTATGCGAAGCACTACTTTAAGAAATAAACTTAGGAGACACATTTTACACTTTGGATGGATTATAGCGTTTACATAGTAACTCACCAATTTACTACGGGAGTAATTGTGTGTCGAAACAACTGTAATGATTATCTATGAAAAATATTGTTCAATCCATTTTCTATATGTCATCTATTTAGAAAAACACTACGGGTACTTTAGAGTTCCTGATGCATATCCAGTAGGAGAGTATTTATGATGTATGATGACATCAGGTAGCCAATTAATGTAGAGGAGCTTTCAATAGCATACTATAAGTTTTCTACTAAAATCTTATCTAATTATGTAGAAATGTATATATATATATATATATAT
>NC_068983.1:52223533-52230862 GCF_001194135.2 Octopus bimaculoides
ATATATATATATATATATATAATGATAATAATATTAGGGATAAAAATGCAAATTTACAGGGGAAAACTCAATTTATCAAAATCAAAATTAATTTAAATTTCACAATATATAATATATAAATATATAATTTAGAGAAAAAAAACACAATTATTTAATTCATCCATGAAAATCCACAATCACATATAAAAAATTTAATAAGTAAATACACTAAAAAGACCTATAATAAAAATCAGAAAAGTGCAGAGTAATAAATATTGAAATAATAAAATAATAAAATGACTACACGTGTTTCATAACCACATTTTCAAATAGAAGATACAATAAAAATCGTGCTTATTTTGTTAACCTTTCTTTGTTTAATATCCACAATCATGAACAAAAGCAGTTTATGACGCTTAGTTTTCCTGAACGGTATCTCATCCATGAGGATCTGCAGTTTTCAAGTCGACTGGAAAATACAATGCAAGCTAGACACACTGGAAAAGATGAGGCTCAACATCCGGCCTCATCTGATCCACTTGACAGAATCCAGCTCACATTATATTTAGTAACGTCATTCCATTGCAGCAAGAACAGGAATATCTCTTTCATATTCAAAACCTGTTTTCTTGATTTGCTTAGTTTTCAAAGATCCCTTACTGAAATTACAGAGTAAAATAATGATGGATTTTGGAAACAAATAAATTTCGTTTCAAATTCCTTCCAAATTATAACCTCCCCTTACTGATGTAAGCCACTTAGATATTTTTATTACTAAAGTTTGGTACACTAAGAATATATAGATAGACGTAGACATCTATATTTGCCCTCTCTAATCGAATGAAATGTAAATGAAACATTCACTGATGTTGCGAAATGCTACATGGCTGATTAAAAATCTAGTATATGCAATTGAGGGTATGTTGAATTAAAATAGCCATGAATGTGCCATATTTAATGTATATATACTATTGATAGACCATATACTTCAGTATTTGTGCAGAGATAACATCTCTTCTGGACGTGCTGATTTAAAAGCACAATAAATATATGTAAAGGAGATGAAAAATAGAGTCGACAGAGGGCAGCGAGAATGCCAAATGCTTTTTCACCTTTTTTCGACCTGCATTTGCTTTCAGTCACATGACAGGATACGAATTCGCTGCTTCAAATGCGTATACCGAAAAGACAGAAGTAATAATCCAGACGATATCTTCCACTAATATTTCTTGTTCTCTCCTTATTATCAAGGCTGCCATTTTGTTTTGAACCTTTCCTATCCGTGCTGCATATTTCTGTATGTATAAGATGTGCATGAAGGATTGCATCATTAGGTTTAGAAATTCCTTAATATCGCAGGTATTCTGACCGAACTTGCCTTATATATTAAAATAACAGTATCTTAGCGAATTATTGGCAAAGTTCTTCATCTTTCCCAGCAGTGACTTAATTGCATCTCGAATTTATCAACTTAAGTGTGTAAGGTTCTTGTAGTTTGACATTTTCCATTTTCGGTTCATTTTGTTACGCTCGTAATTCAGCTATGATCAGCAAATACGCTGGAAGCTGTTCTGGTATCCGAGATCATGTACGAGGAATCTAAAACCACTAATTGGTACAGGTCAATTTATTTAGCATATATGTGTATGTGTGTGTGTGTGTGTGTGTGTGTGTGTGTGTGTGTGTGTGAAGCCCTGTATATGTGTGTGGTAGGGGTCCCTGCAACTGGCTGGTTCATTTACGATATGTAACATACTGGTTCTTTACTTTGTGGGATACATTCTACCTCTAGGATAAGATTTTTGTGAACTCTGAGCTTGCACATTACATAAATGATTTTTATTAACTCAAAAGGAAATTCAGTTTAGTCAGGATTCAAATGATGTTTGTGAGATATTGATGCATGTGTTTCTTTGGCCAACATATTTCTACTATACTACGCCCAAATACGATATTTCTGCATGTGAATTATATAGACAGTTTGTAGAGCATATTGACATAAACGTTAATTGAAAAGAGGGGATAAAGAAGAAGATATGCATTTATCCACTTGCAGTGTAGGACCGAATCCATCCAAAAGCTTTATCGATCCAGCTTCGTTAAAATGTATATATATATATAACCATTTAAAATTTTATTCTATTGTCTTTCCAACACCGTTTGGAGCATGTGTTGAGTTGCTGCAGAAGTACAATGATTATATTTCAAATTCAGCTTGAGTTAGACCGAAGTTTTATTATACAACACATTGTTAAAAGCTCTCGATTATTTCATCATAACATTTTACGTTCTTCTCAGGCAAATAGGGTATTTGGCAATATTATTTCTGACTCTGTTAGACATTAGTACTTTTTAAAATCTACTCATGATTTTCTATACATTAAATGATTGTTCCTCATATCAAAAAGTTATATGATATTCAGTCGTAGGATTGTGTTGTATTGGAAGAGATGTAGTCTTTAGAGTATTAAATCCAGTAGCCGTGTGTGAGTTAGTTTTCAGCTGCTTTGTGTCATTTCTATAGCAAGTTCATCGATCGTACGATACAGCGTTTAACGATAGTATTAGTACTCCAATTCTGTTGAGACCAATTGCGTCTCTATCATTTAAGTATGTGTACATTTACATTATTTACATTTATGTGTCCTCATCAGGTGTCTTGGGGAAATTTCGAACCTGTGTTCTAATTCCTAAGGTATTTTTCGATATTATTATTATTATTATTATTATAATTATTATTCAAGTCACTGCCTGGAATCAAACTCGGAATATTGGGGTTAGTAGCCCGCGCTCTTAACCACTTCGCCATATGCCCGTGGGCATATCCGTCAAATGTAAATAATGTAAAAAATGTACGTAATTCCTCATCTCTTAAATATAGAACTGTATTATGTGTACATTTGACCACACATTTTACACGAAAAGCGCTTACATGGAACGGTACTTATTCGGTGTAATCTATTCTATGTGAGTATTGTTACAATGTTGTGACGTATTGTGCTTGGTATAAACAGCGATATTTCATTTCAAATTTCTACATGACAACGAGGCCCCTCATATTTCCTCATCCGTTGTGACCATGTCACAGGTCAGACTTCATCTCTGTAAGATAGAGAATAACTGGGATACTGCTTGAACGGTTGGCCGAGAAGACTCCAGCATATACCGGCAAATGGTAGCTTCACCGTCCCTGACCTGACGTCTCCCAATTTTAATACTTTTTATCATTAAATTTTTTCTTTCTTGACAGCAATATTGTGGCCAATATTATCGCTATTCTAACCAATTGGGGGACGAAGTAATCGAGTTTTTAAAAGTCATGGAAGAGATTTAATATTCTGATTTTGGTCAGCAGCTAAACTATCTTGAATATCTTATGCATGAAACTCATTTACTGCTAAAGTTAAAAGTCATAAAAATATCGGCTTTCCAGCCAGGTAGAAGAGAATGTGAAGATACAAATTACTCCATTAGACAACTCAGACTGGCAAATCTGTCATTACCTGAATCCACAAAATTATGTAGCAGGAAGGGCTCCAAAATATATTGTCTCTTTAGAGAGAGATGTGACAGGAGAGAGATTCTGTCATCAGTAGATAAGAAGGAGTGATGCAGCATCTACTAGTTCGAGACATTGGGTGGCAGGTAAAGAGTGCTCGTAAATTTAGCTTTTATGGTAGCGAGACTGTTCATTGTTTACGATAGAAAAAGGAAAGATATGAGAAATAGAAGATAGCGAATTACATGTATCTACAAATGAAACAAATAAGCAACAGTTTAATCTTCTCTAAATCACATTCCACTGTCCTAAAGACAGAACGCGATGAATAATATAGTTCTGAAAAATGCAGGCTGAGTGACCAGAGTGGTGGGGGGGATTTTAATCATATATCTGCTTAATCAAGGCTAACCTGGGCCTAACCAATAACGAGATAATGATTTTACTCCCATACATAAAAGATTAGACGATTTAGATAATTGCCTCATCAAAGCACTTAGCAGCGTCACTTTTATCAGTTCTAAGGATTCTCGATACTACAAAGATTTCTTAATTTGATGCGAAATATTTAGAGAAAGACCATTATTAATGGATAATGAGACTTAGATATTCAAAGGTAAATCGTTTATCGATTTGTCTAGTGCATGTTGCTTGCTGCATTACCTCTGTAAGTACTGAATATCCTTGCTTTTATTTTATATCATTACGCTGTGATTTAAGTAGGATCTCATTGTTTTCTTTTATAATCCACGAAAACAATGGAAGTTAATTTATATCTTATGGCATATCAATTATAATATAGTGATTAACAGTATGATAGAAGCCACATTCCTGCATTAGTAGAAGTATTCGTGGCCTTATTGCTGCTATTATATGGTGATTTAATGTTGCAGTTGGACATTAATATCTCACTTACTTGGGAAGTGTCGTGAAAGAAACGGTTTCGACTCTTTATCAACTCTAGAATTGATATAAAATAGTGTACGGAACAATGGTGTGCAGGTTTGATTGCGTAAGTAAAATCTTTTCAAAAAGTCTATGGATGTATTTCAAAGTGATAAATCAATATTTTCGATCAAATAGCAGGGCGTCACAGAACTGGAAATTAACAATAGAACTGGTAGGACAAGGATACATTTTCTTATGTGAAAAATGTTTTCCTAAAAAGCATGAACACCACAGCGCAAATTTTCTGTTCAGTCAAATATCATTAGCATAGTGTAAAGTAGTTTATTATTTTTATAATTACTTAACAATTCTTTAATAATTTCAAAGAAATTCCTTCGGAAGTTAATCTTTCATTCTATTCAAATCGTTTATATTTCGATAAAACATTCATGACGTGGAATTAGATTTTTACTACGATTAAGGCGTGGCTGCATGTATATAGGCGTAGGTGTGGCTGTGTGGTAAGAAGCTTACATTCGAGCCACATGGTTCTGGGTTCAGTGCCACTGCCTGGCACCTTCGGCAAGTATTTTCTACTATAGCCTACGGCCGATCAGAGCGTGCTCAGTGGATTTGGTAGACGGAAACTGAAAGATGTCCCTCGTATATATATTGGGCGGGGTGGTGATCATGTGTTTGTGTCAAAGTTTGTCCCCCACCACGGCTTGACAACTGGTGTTGGTGTGTTTACGTCCCTGTAACTTAGCAATTCAGCAAAAGAGACTTATAAGATAAGTACTAGTCTTAGCAAAAAAATTAAGTACCAGGGCCTATTAATTGGACTATATATTCTCCAAGACGGTGCTCCAGCATAACCGTACTCTAATAACTCAAACAAGTAAAAGACAAAGGGGAAAATATTACAAGCATGTGCTAGAATTATTTCTACGAATATATAATTACTCTTTACTCTTACTTGTTTCAGTCATTTGACTGCGGTCATGCTGGAGCACCGCCTTTAGTCGAGCAAATCGACCCCAGGACTTATTCTTTGTAAGCCTAGTACTTATTCTATCGGCCTATTTTGCCGAACCGCTAAGTTACGGGGACGTAATCACACCAGCATCAGTTGTCAAACGATGATGGGGAGACAAACACAGACACTCAAACATATACACATACATACATATATACAACAGGCTTCTTTCAGTTTCAGTTTACCAAATCCACTCACAACCCTATTTATCTTCTTTTTTTCACTTAGTTTGCAAGCCTGGTTTGTAAAATAATGATTGTGTTTAACCATTAGTTATATAGCACAAACTCTTAGAAGAACAATCGAATTGTATCGAGCAGTGTACTGAGTCAGTGTTTGCTATTTATTTCATTTCAAGTGGTTTAAAGAGAAATTCCTTCTTCTCATACTTAGCGTAGAACAGTGAAGTAAAATACTGAAAGTTTTTATATGTAAATCTATTTCGCTTGTCTTCTCCCAGCATGGATTATTTTGAAATATTAATTATCTTTCACAATAATTGGCTCTTTGCAAGCAGAACTTCGACTCCTTTTATGCGATGCTTATTCTTATTCATTATAATAACATTTGTGCAAAAGTTGTAATTGCGTTTCTGCATTATATAAATAAACATATAGAAATCATAAATTTGTCATACAAAGAGCATTCAGTATTATTTGTAATAGAAATACAAGTCTGTTTAGCATACAAGGAAGCAGTTTAGTTCCGTCTTTGAGTATCTCTCCGGGACAAATGTATCATGCTACAATAACTTTACTGTCAAGAATTTATCGAGAATTTATTTCTACAGACTAAGTCAAAATATTTGTATGCATTCTTGTTCGTCATTTTCTTAGTTGGTGTCTAACAAATGGAATAAGCACCATGTTTTCATGGATGAGAATATCCCAGAAATAACGGACATGTCTGAGTTAAGTCGATTATATCAACCCCAGTATTCAACTAATGTTTAGTTTATCAAACCAGAAGGAAGGAAAGGCAATGTCGATCTCGGTGAAATCTTAACTCAGAACATGAAACGGACGGTGTGTTAACGAATCTACGAACTCGCTACCTTAAAATATTCATATATCACAGAATAATGAACTAAATATACACGCGGCATTCCATAGTGGCCAGTTGGCATAAGGGAGATAATCATTTATACGTTATATTTGGCGGGATTAGTAGTTTGAAATTTAAAAAATAGAAGTAGAAGGACGAAATTGCAAAGGATATACGTATTCATTTCTCTGATTTAAACAGAATAAAGATTTTCAAATGTCTACTTATAAGAAAACAAGTATCATCGTGCATATAATATATGTATACATATATTCTTTTATACTTTTACTTGTTTCAGTCATTTGACTGTGGCCATGCTGGAGCACCAACCACCTTTAGTGGAACAAATCGACACCAGGACTTAGTCTTTGTAAGCCTAGTACTTATTCTATCGGGCTCTTTTCGCCGAACCGCTAAGTTACGGGGACGTAAACACGCCAGCATCAGTTGTGAAGTGATGGTACAGGGACAAGCACGGACACAAAGACACACATACATAAAGCGATGTTGGACACACACACACACATGGACTAAACCTCAAAGCATTGTGGAAGAATTTAACACCCTCCTGAACAACCTACACCCATCCATCCAATTTACAATGGAGATGAGCAGTAGTAAATTACCATTTCTAGATATAATGGTAATTAAAAAGAACACCGCCATTACCACAGATATATATTACAAACACACAGACACACACCAATACTTGAACTTTAAATCGTGCCATCCACCCCATACAAAACGCAACATACCATACTGCCTAGCCAGGAGAATATGTACTATTGTAGAGGATATAGAGACCAGAAATCAGCGCCTGATGGAACTGAAAGAATTTCTGCTGAAGCAAAAGTACCCATCACGACTCATAGAAAATGGTATT
>NC_068983.1:52232334-52232890 GCF_001194135.2 Octopus bimaculoides
TATATATATAGATAGATAGATAGATAGATATATAGATAGATAGATAGATAGATAGATAGATAGATAGATAGATAGATAGATAGATAGATAGATAGATACACGACGGGCTTCCTTCAGTTTCCGTCTACGAAATCCACTGACAAGGCTTTGGTCGGCTCGATGCTATAGTAGAAGACACTTGCCCAAGTTGCCATGCAGTGGGACTGAAACCGGAACCATGTGATAGGTAAGCAAGCTATTTAGCACACAGCCACTCTTGCGCCTATATATACATGTATATATAGATATAATTATATGTGCGTGTGTGTATTAATATTTAGTTTAAGTAACAGAGTGACTCAATTTGCAAGAGTTTCGTGCGTTGTCATTTATCAAACTGGTTTGATAAGTGCCTAAGCACGAATCTCGAGGACATTGAGTCACTCTGTTACCGCTGTTAAATATTAATAAAGATATACATTTACTCATAGTTTGACTTCTATTTTTCCTCTTTGCATCAACATGCCTACATGGATATATATATATATATATATATATATATATATATATATATATA
>NC_068983.1:52233750-52237373 GCF_001194135.2 Octopus bimaculoides
TATATATATATATATATATATTATCTTAGTTGAAAAACTTCGCTAAGATAGATATGTTAACAGTTACCAGGGTAGCAAAATTCACAAAGAAACTGGGATATTATACCTGGTTAAGGGGTAGAAATTATATGTTAAAGTGATGTATTTTGAGTTGATATCATAAAGAATAAATGGAGCAAAACGCATATGATAAATAAGTTCCTTTAATATATATATATTCTTTGTCAAAGTAATACATACGACATTTTTAGTGCAAATATTTTCTCCCAACCAAAATTTGAACATCGCGTTTACTCTCTACCAGTATTTTTTTTTTCAATTATCACCACGAATCATAGAGTAGACATTGCTTTATGTCAGAATTATATGGATATCTTAAAACAGCTTATAAAATTTTACAACTGTCGGTGTCCTAAAAATGAAAGCACAAAATTCATGAGAATTCGCAGTATTCCTTTCATATGAAACAATAGAACAATGTTTATATTAACATGATCCAAATTAGAATTATTACTAAAATATAAACATAAGTTAGTCGCAGTGACTTTTACTTCAGGCAACCGTTGTTTTGTATCCTTTTATAAACTTGTGTACTCTTTCTGTATTTGAATAATTATCACTTTATAGACTTTACGCTAGTGACAATGTATTCTATTGGTCTCATCATGATGAAAGGCTAATTATGACTTTTCAACTCTATTATGTATTGCCTTTTTTATTTCACTATTGTTAATTGAAATATTAATTGCATCTTCTTAAAATGAAATTGATTTTTAATTAACACTGTTCATTATATATTTTCATGAAATACACGTACAACTAACGTCTGCTAGCTGTCAAATGATTTGTAATATAAATAAAGGAATAAGTAGCGGTTTCGTTCCGCACTTCACAGTATTCGAATTTCATGAGTTTGAGGTGGAAACCATATTCAAACTGCAGAGTGACTACACAAGAAAACGTCATATTCTAGATGCTATTATATGGAAATAATGTTACGTGAAGTATCATTATAAATTAAGTCACGACAGGTAAATTTCTCAACGTTGCTCATGAATGTTACACGAGAGTTTACGCGTCCCACTCAGACAATACTCTCGAAACATACTGAATAAAAATTAAGTAACGAAACATTATATCAGTTATATAAATAGTTAAGGAATTTATAAATGATATTCTACAAAAAATTGATGCCAATTACATTTTTTAATGCATTTCAATTTAGCTTAATGTTTACAACGTACAAGGTATGATTTGCACTTTGTGAAACCGCTTGACTCATGAGCCAATTTAGCCACAATTACAACTGGACTTTTCAATTTTAATATATTTCCACAGCATATAAATAAATTACGGACCTAGCATTTCTTGCCTTAGTATTTGTCAACCTGTGTATTTCATCTATGAGTGTAAAATAAATCTGCTGGTTATTAACGGGAACAAAATATATATACTTATTTTCTTCAGTTCTATGTAGCGGTCTGTATCATAACGCATATGCATATATGTGTATGTATATGCTTATATGTGTGTGTGTGTGTGTGTGTATATTCCTGCCTCAAGGCTTTCACTCCACACACACCAGATCTAATTGATTCATCTCTATTAGTCGAAAGATACTTGTTACTTTTTGTTTGTAATTGAGTAACATTTTCTCCACTTTTTTCCTTTGTTTTTGTTTTTTTCTGTACTCTCGTACACATTCGCATGCTTTCTCGCAAAATATTTAATGTTCTTAGCTTAGGTTTTTGGAGCCAGCCAGATTTGAACAGTCTCAAGTGTAACCGGCGGAAACTGAAAGGATAATCTGGAAACTTGACTAATGAAAGAAGAGCACGAATGGCCCGTCCATGTTTTGTCCAGTGCGTCTTTTTGCTGTTTCCTCTGTCCGTCTTCGTATCGTTTGTCCGGATGTTTCTATTGTCGTCCGTTGCGTTCTTGTTACAGTTTAGTAAACTTATAAAAACGAAAGGGAATAATAGACTACGCGCGTTTCGTGACCACATAATAGTGGAAAAGATCTGTGCAATCTACAATAAATCGATCTAGAGAAGTTCCGCTCAAAATGAGGACACTCTTCAGGTCTTGTAGATTCAAAAAACGTATCCTAATATTTGAAAATGCAAAAAAGCACTAATATATATATATATATATATTAATTGTGTTGGTGCCCAATGAAATGAGGATAATAAATAAGTATTTTTTCTGACTACTCAAAACACCAATATCATAGTTTTGTGTTTAACCGTTCTTAACCATTACAACCTAATAAAACTGTGTTGTTCACAATGATTTTTATAAATACATGAGGTCTCATAAATATACTAGACCATTGAATGAGTTTCTTTCAGTTATTCAACATGGCAGATGCAGAGCCAAGGCTCCATGAAATCACTTGCCTTATGATTTAAAGAAGAAGGTCAAACATGTTTATTGTGTTGTATGGCAGAAGAAACCCTGTTATGAATATATAAACTATGATCATACTACTGGAACGGTCTTGACGATAGGTACACTCCATCTGAAAACATCGAATATATCATATTAACGAAAGAACTCTTTAATGCTTAGCTCTACTACATTTCGCCTACCATAAATATTGTATTGATTTAGAAGATACAAATAAAAAAAGTAGACTGACTTTAGACGATAACAAATTTCTTCAAAGATAAAACGTACAATTAAAAAGAAACTTTCCTACAGTCTAAGTTATCATTTTCATCCAAATACTTATAACATCAAACAGTACTGTCTTTTTAGAGAAAGAACGTAAAGGATGGGTTAAATACGAACAACAATACTTAGTTTATTTAGCCATTTAACATTATTATTATTGTTGTTGTTGCTGTTATTATTATTATTATTATTATTATTATTATTATTATTATTATTATTATTATTATTTGTGTTTATTTGAAAACATGAAATTTCTAATTCCACAAAACAATCAACACACATCAACGGAAATATATTTCTTTTCTTTTATGTAGAAAATATATTAATTTTAAAAGCATATATATGTTGAATGTCATAATCATTTTTTTCTGATGAAACAGAAAATGTATTCATAAAACGACAGATGCCATTGTACGTTGAAAACATTTCTTTATATTTAAATTTCAGACATTCGATATTCATGCAGAATTTTTTGTTAAAAATTTATAACTTCCATTCCTCACTATATATCTATAAAGTGTCCAAAAAATACTTGATATATGCAAAATTATTCACTAAAATTTCGCAACTACATTTTAAAACAAAAGTGTGTAATCTACTCCTATTACAGCAATAGAAATAGTCTTGTATTCACTGTGAGCAATAAAAATATGACTATTCTTATTGTGTTCATTTCCATTAGAATACCTCTTACGAGATTATGTGTCTTAGTTACGACGTATTTTCTATTACTAAATAAGAAATGGTGACAGCTTAAGTCTATATTCAATACTCTGATAAATGTGAAACATTGCTACAGACAATGCTTTGCACGAGTGCATATATGTTTTGGCAAACTACTAGGTAAGTAACCAACTTTACCAAAATGGGATGAAAGTGAAAGTAGATTTTGTGTGTAAAGATATTTTCACAAATGTGTCTGTTTGTGTGTATATATATATATATAT
>NC_068983.1:52237383-52238370 GCF_001194135.2 Octopus bimaculoides
ATATATATTATGGTTGATTGATTCTTTGAATCCCCAAATTATATAACCTAATCGTACTATACAGAAATATATAAAAAATAGTTGATATTTCTATATACAATGTACATCCTACACACGTGCTCTTTCGAATTACGCTGAATATTTTCAGTGAGTAATGAGTTCGTTAAATGTACGCGTGCGTGCATATGATGGCCGTCCACTCGTGACCGAGGAAGACCATTGCTGGCCTTCAAGAACATTGTGCGTTTTAGGACTAACTTATATTTTGCATTTGCGGCTCTGTTCGTAGTTTCTAAGCCCTGCTCTTGACAACCATACACGACTGCAAACATGTCAAACCAAGTTTTCTCCATTCCCTACACCAGCAGTGCTCTTTCGAGCAGCGCATAAGTTCTTCATGCAGAATACATGCTCTCTCAAAAGTGTCGACCTCCTCCTTAACCCGCTTCTTCTATCTGTGGCAATAACAGACATTGTTCTCCCAGTCAGTCTACAGCATATCACAGGCCTTTAATGGGGACTTGAGACAGTCCTTAAATCGCAGCCTTGGTCACTTTCTATTCAGAAGCTCCCCATATAGCATCTGCTTAGGGATCCTGCTATCCTTCATTGAAAAAAAGTGTCTAGCTCAACATAACCGGTGCTTGTGCACCATCATCTCAATACACAAGATATCAGGTGTCCTCAGGACCCGTGTGTCTGGAGTTTTTAAGGTGCGTGCATATACATGCATACATACATACATTTATTTCACAAGTATATGTATACACACACACACATACAATAGGAACTTATGAAAAGTTGCTGGCTTTAAGGATATCTCGAAAGGCCTGGTTGGATTTCCAAACTTCCGAGTTCATTTACAGAAATTAGAAAGATCACTGCAACAATGATTCTTCTGCATTACTTACTTTTACCACAAAACAGGAACCTTTCAGCACCCCCCGGACAAATGTATGAATGTATGAATGTATGAATATATATATA
>NC_068983.1:52239500-52250947 GCF_001194135.2 Octopus bimaculoides
TGTGTGTGTGTGTGTGTGTGTGTGTGTGTGCGTGTGTGTGTATTATTTTGATGGGTAAGAATCATGCTTCATTTTATCCACGTGAAAAGCAAAAATGAAAATCAGTCGTGGAGTTCATTAACCGTTAGAATTATTTAAATAACCTGGCTGCTAATGAGTGTAATTATATATTCTTTTCTACTCTAGGCACAAGGCCAGAAAATTTGGGTGAGGGGGGGCCAGTCGATTACATCGACTCCAGTACGCAAATGCTACTTAATTTACCCAGCCCGAAAGAATGAATAGCAAAGTCGATCTGGGCGGAATTTTAACTCAGAATATTAAAGACAGACGAAATATATATATTTTTTAAGCCCTTGACGACATCTCCAGCTGATTTATTCAGTGCACATTTGCAGGCTGAAGAGAGTAGATACCACCCTAGCTCCGAGACCACAAGTTCACGTGATTTCAATTTTATTAAATCGCTTCAGTGGTGGGTGCCCGTACGCCAGGTGTAGCATTATATATAGAATATAAGGCGGCGAGCTGGTGGAAACATTGTCACGCCGGGTGAAATGCTTAGTGATATTTCTTCTGTCATTACGTTCTGAGTTCAAATTCCGCCAAGGTTGACTTTGTCTTTGATCCTTTCGGGGTCGATAAATTAAGTACCATTTGCGTACTGTGGTCGATGTAATCGACTGATCCCCTTCCCCAAGATGTCGGGCCTTGTGCCTAGAGTAGAAAAGATTTTATACAGATATAGAAAATACAGTGTAATACAATCAGTGAGTTAGTAACTAGCAAACTAGTCCGTTAGAAAATCTCTTTTCGAGATAGAGGCAGTATAAGAAGCAAAAAGTATATATGCAAGGTGCGTGTGCTACACTTTTTTGCGTAAATTCTTTGGTATACGTTCATATTTCTGACGGGTACATTTAAGGTCTCTCCTTGCCAGAACTGGTTTTACCTTAGTTTTTGCAATGCCAATCTGATTTTAGAAACGTTACCTCTTGAAGCATATAACAATGCAGCAGTGTAAGTGACTGAAGCCTTATATATCCCTGCCCAAACTATCACGCTTTTTTTAAGAAACCAAATAGTTCGAGCATTATTTAAATCTACATATTTGCAAGTAAAAAAAATGTAATTAGATGAATATTCAAGAAGTTCAAGTTATATAACGCATATGAATTTATACAAGCAAGGACTTTATATATTTATATATATCCATACAAACTATATATTTATACAAACAAGGAATTTATACAAACAATATTTGTCATATTGTCTATAGAAAAACAGTCGAATAATAAGTAATGTTTTTATTATTTTGTGCAACCCCTATACATGCTATACATGCATTAAGTATATGGAAATAAATGTCGTGTTCCAGTAATAAAAAGTGATTCCCCATAAATTCAATGATTGATTCTCACCATGGCAACTTGTAGTTCCACGCGTTTATATGACTGACATGTGTCAAGACCAGGCAAGAGGACAAAATGCTTATGCATGCCTGTTTGCAATGACTAATTTTTGTCAGCTCTTTTGAAAGCAAGGCACTATATTTTTCAATTATGTTCTAGTGATATGGTTTGTTTGAGATTGTTTAACAACGCACGTGTTTTAGCTATGGTGCATGATACACACCTGACAATAAAAGCTTAAAGTGAACGATGTGCTCCGTGTTAATGTTATTGCTATATGGATTTTGTTTCTATTTATGCCTCTCAGAATGGTTGGCTGTGTTTCTTCTCGTAGGTTAGGAGTTTAAATGTTCAATACAATAATAATAACAAACATATGCCCTGATGCAATACCAAGAAGTGGCTCTCATTGATTCTGACCTTAAATGATTGGAACTGTTATAATGTACATGTTTAGTCTTGATGTAAAAGATGATCTACTGCAAATATTCTGCTCCGTACCACGAATTTGATTGTATGTTGCCTGACCTTAACCAGCTGAGCATGTCCCTTATTAACTGACGAAATGTGCATCTCTGATAGCAAGCAGAGATAGTTGGGGAGCATCATATTCATGTGTTGAGAGGAATTCTTTGGGTTTTCAATTATTCACACCTGGAAACGTGGATGTTTCATTCATCATCCTTAAACAAACTTTATTCAGGTAACTTTTGAGCGATATAGGCTAATTGACATGACTTGCGC
This sequence comes from Octopus bimaculoides, assembly GCF_001194135.2. Taxonomy (NCBI): domain Eukaryota; kingdom Metazoa; phylum Mollusca; class Cephalopoda; order Octopoda; family Octopodidae; genus Octopus; species Octopus bimaculoides. The sequence continues at coordinate 52,241,657 of NC_068983.1, forward strand.
CCTCTCTGAAAGGTCATTCGCTGTTTATATTGATATGAGATCATCATGTTGTGCACATATGCTTGTGATGCATGTGGCTAGGGTACCATTCTCGTCCTACAATTCAGATCTAAGATTAATTTTCGGGCTGTAGTTCGAAATTGAAATACCTTCTATTCTCATTTTCAAATATCTGTTTCTTTAGCTTCAATAGAAACTTGATTTTCTTTAGTGTGGCATTCCCCAAGCTGTTCTTTCTTATTTCCTCACAGACGAAACAATAGCATAGAGATTTCTCTAGTCTTTCTGCGAACTTGTCTAGTAGAATTCCGATCTAGAATTAATTACATTCGCTGCTTAAGATTTTATATACCATGTAGGATGGCAGATATATATTTTCATCTTTGATCAAGTAGTTGGGCAATACGCATTATGTGTTGTTTTGTCTTGGGCTGATTTTAGTTAGCACCCTACTCTGGGGAGCCAGAGAGTGTACTATCCATATATTCAATCCTTCCTCATGGATCACACTGCGGATTACAACAGTTGCATTTTATGTTCGTCACAATGTAGCAGTCTCAAGAAGAGAAAAAAACGTGTGATCCTTAGAAGTGTAGGTTTTGTTAGGTGGTCTGACGATGTCCTTGCGTTTGGTAAAAGTAAAAGAGCATGGATAGCCATTCGCCATCAGTAGTTTTTGGAATTACGTGATGTTGGAGGTTTTGCTTTCAGCTTAGCTGCCTTTACTTCGTGTTCACTCCTAATGAAGGCCGTCTTAGCTCTGATGGGCACAGGTCGATTATAACATATAAGCATACATCTGCATGTCGCTTTTATCTCCGTAAATGTTAGAGGAGTTGGATCCGTTCTCTATAAATGTGAATCAAAAATCAAGAAGAAATAAGGAACTTTTGTTATTGGGCTGCTTCACTTCAAACTCTATATGTTTATCGATATTGTTGCACATATTATATATTTGAACATCATCCACGAACTCCCGGCTGTATGTGTAACTGTACAATTCCTCTACTCCTTTCTTCTAAAAACATTCAGTAATTATTCTTTTCGATTACCATATTACTAATTATATTGATAATTTAAGTAAATTTAATTCTATTCTTTAGGTACACCCTGTCTTTTCCAATGTCAGCATTTGCCGCTGCGTACAATAATGATACATCGTAGTAACTTAATTAATATTAATGTAATTTTATTGTAGCATTTTCGCTGCTATAGTTTTCAGTGGTAACTTATTCAGTATCTGCTTTTATTAGTAGTGAATATACGTTGCCTCTTTTTTTATATTTCAATAAATAAATTTTCTTCCTATTTTTCTAATATTATGTTTTCAAATATATACAGACTCATCCATTTTTCTCAGAATGAATTTAGATCTAAATTTTATCGAAGTATCTCAAACATTTTGCAATGAACCGACAAGATCGTTGATCGTATTATCAATCAGGAATCGAAATGTTTAACGCCATATAAAGCTAATCTAATTCTCATATCTATGTATGGAAAAAATATAATTCCTTTCTATGTCTAATATATGAAGTTACTATAGAATCAGCAATAGAAATAATCATGTCCTTATAAGGACAGGAACTACGCATAAAAATAATAGTTTGGTTTTTGTTTTCATAAATTCTAGAAGTCTTATATCGGTGAGTTTCTGACTTGGTTAGTTATGGAACTTTCTCTGTTGTTGCACTTGTTATGCTGTTGCTCGTTTCTTAGTCCTCGTTGTTACTACTTCATATAGTTTCATACATAATTAGCACAGCGATCGTACCGCATTCAAAATCAAATGGAGCCTATTTGGATAAGTTAGCAAAATATTTATACTACTTACAATAAACATTGCCAAAACGTCACATATTTCGTAAGAAGCCGTATAGAATATTTGGTGCTATAATGAAATACTCTTGATGTAAGAAATAATATTTTAAGTAGTTACATGAGAGAATACACTGTGAATAGCTGTATATCTTACAGTAATATGCATTTCTCCCAAGTGACATGGCATTATTATTTGACAATATTCTCCATTGATCGAGGTTTCACTATTAATCTATGTGATACTTATTTCATTGCTTTACGAGTTAAGTTTTCTTATTAGGTATCTTACATCTACGAAACTGCAGTGGTCGTTTCTTTTGTCGAAGTAATATAAGTTTGCATTTCAACCATCCTCTGTCGATTGTCTTCATCTCTTTTCATATATTTGTAACTATAAGCCTTATTTTCTTTTCCATATTATCAAGAAACACGCCGGGCTTCTTCAAATAATATTCGAGATATTTCTGCGACAATTCCGTAGTTACAATTTCTTTTAGTTACAGATCTTTTTTATGCTTTTATGCCAAGAATGTTATTTAAGGAATACCTAAGATTGCAACTTCTCATTTCTTTCCTATTGGGGCGATATTTTTCGTTGGTATACTGAAATCGATATTCCATCAATAGGAGTGGCTGTGTGGTAAGTAGCTAGCTTACCAACCACATGGTCCCGGGTCAGTCCCACTGCGCGGCATCTTGGGCAAGTGTCTTCTACTATAGCCTCGGGCCGACCAAAGCCTTGTGAGTGGATTTGGTAGACGGAAACTGAAAGAAGCCCGTCGTATATATGTATATATATATATGTATGTGTGTGTGTATGTTTGTATGTGTGTGTTTGTCCCCCCAACATCGCTTGACAACCGATGCTGGTGTGTTTATGTCCCCGTAACTTAGCGATTCGGCAAAAGAGATCGATAGAATAAGTACTAGGCTTTTAAAGAATAAGTCCTGGGGTCGATTTGCTCGACTAAAAGGCGGTGCTCCAGCATGGCCACAGTAAAAAGACTGAAACAAGTAAAAGAGTAAAAGAGTAAAAGAGAATGTTGAAATAAAATTCACTTGTCCTCAAGGAAACTTTGAAGGAAATGCATGCTCAAGGATTCCCAGTACGTTTTACACTCTGTAAACTGATCGGCTAATGACAACATTTGTACAGGCGTTACCCATTTAAAGGTTACCCATGTAATTTGCTAAATTACATGTGAATGGCCACATGTATACATGCAAATGTGTGTGTATATATATTTTTTATCTTTTACTTGTTTTAATCATTAGACTGCGCCCAGTGCTTTTTAACCCATTACCTCCCATAATTCTATTAACTGGAATTTTGTTTATGAAACTTTGATTTCTAGGATAAAACAGCCTTAGAGACACGCTGGAATGATCAAAATAACATTTCAAAATAACATTTTAAATAGAAATAAGCGAGAATTGGGTGAAAAATTAGCAAACCTCATTTGAATATCAGAGAAATATACCTAGTAGATATAGCAAAAACGATAGATATGTGTAAATATTGACAGCTAATTACGAAATTTGTAATTTTTAAGTGATCTCATATGAGATCACTAGTAGGTAATGGGTTAAACTTGGTATTTATTCTATCGATATCTTTTGCCGAGCCGCTAAGTTGCGGGGACAGAAACACACCAACAGCGTTTATTAAACAGTGATGAAGGGAAAACACCCGCACACAAATACACATACACACAGGGGTTACGAGGCTCGGGAGATAATCAAAAATGTTGGGCAAAATTAGGGTTTGTTAATTTGACGTGATTTGATTTTGAGAGAATAACATGTTAGATATGGGTAAGTTTTGGTTTATATTTTTCAACGAGGTACATTTCCTTATTTAAAAATGCTAGAAATGTTTAAGTTTTGGCTTATATTTTTCAATGAATTAGGTTTCTTTGTATAATCTAACTTGTACTGGTGTTCTAAATGCACATTGATAGAATGGAAAGGTTACAAATTGTGGTAGCAGTTGTTTTGCGCATCTGTCAATGTGTTCACTAAAGGGTATCATTCTGTATTCTGGGAATACAATCTGCTGTCGGTGCAGAGTGCATCTGAGCGATAATCCGGTGGACCCTAATCAACATAGGGAGGTCGTGGACGTGGTGGTTGTGGCGGCGGCGCTGACGGTGGTAGTAATGAATGTTGCAATGGCTTTGGTGGTGATGAAGGGGAAGAAAGTAGAAGATGACGACGGTGACGATAATAATGATGTTGACGATGATGAAAGTAGTGGTGGAGGAGATGGTAGTGACTTGGTGGTGGAAGGAACGCTACTGATGATGAAAATGTTAACGATATAGTATTATATAAATATAATATAAATTAATAATAATAATATAACAATATAATATAAATTTTAGATAGTATATTATTGTTATGATGATTATAATAATAATAATAATAATATAATGGTAATAATAATAATGATGATACAGTTCTATATTTAAGAGATGAGAAATTATGTACATTATTTACATTATTTATGCCCGTGGGCATATAGTGTAGTGGCTAAGAGCGCGGGCTACTAACCACAAGATTCCGAGGTCGATTCCAGGCAGTGACTTGAATAATAATAATAATAAAAACATCGAAAAATACCTTAGGAATGAGAACCCAGGTTCGAAATTTCCCCACGACACCTGAAGGTTGGAGGGTATATCAGCCGAAACGTTGTGTTAACAACAAACAAGATGAGGACAAATATCCGTCAATTATAAATAATGATGATATAATACAATAATAATATAACATAAATCTCTAATATATCACTAATACAATAATGATAATAATAGTATAATATATTATAATATAACATGAATCTATAATGACAAACAGCACAAAACCCCAGTAGACACAATATCTTCAATCAACAACCTCACGAAATTGTATACCATGCGACGTCTATAATAATGATGAGGAAGAGGAGGGGGAGAATAAGAAGAAGGAGAAGATTAAGAATAATAAGAAGAAGAAAAAAAAGAATATAATTATATAATATAATATAGAGATAATGTAATATAAAACAATGTATCACTTCATAGGAGGAACTTTAGAATTTTCCTAGAATTCATTCGTAAATTAATCATGAGCAAGATTAAATATTTGATAATAATTTCTCTTTGCAGCGTAAATTTCCTCTCTATGTTATTGTTCGTAATAGAATATCAAAGACTTATTTTCCAAAACATACAACATCATCGAATGGTAACTCTGTTAGGAGAAGCAGTTTCAGCCAAACACGTTTAAGCACGCTATTTTTCGCTGCTTGTAAGGTGTAAGAAAGATTTATATCCTATGCTTTGAACGCATTATAACGCCTAGTACTATGGACATATGAAGATATAAATGAGTGAAGCGGTTAGCACATGTGAAATTCTACGTAGCATGTATTTAGCACCAAATTTTATACTAATGTCAGATAAGATGATGGAACTGGCAGAAAATTTATCAAAACCTTCAAAGTCCAGAGAGTGTAAGGAGAAATTTCTTAAGTGATAGCAGCATTTTATTTGGTCTAATGAAAACACGATAGAGTTTAATAGCGACGTAACTTGTAATTCTATTTATGTGATTGAAACAGTCCAATTCACAAGTCAGCTGCTAATTGGTCAATTCTTTGATTTAGTTTATTGTTTTGATGAATTAAGAAATAAAATAAGCATAATGCAATATTGAATGTGAAAAATAAATGGTGAGAAATTATATTAATGAGGCAAATTTCAAATCATGCTTTTCGTGTTATAATTTTAATGTTTAGCACTACAGCTACAAGTCACTCATCAGAAATCTCATAGGAATAACTGAATTCGTTGTGCGAAAATAAGCATGAACTGCATGGGGGTGTAAATGTAATAGTTGATCTACTGATAATATACATCCATCTTAACTGCATATATGATAATAATAATAATAATAATAAGAAGAAGAAGAAGAAGAAGAAGAAGAAGAAGAAGAAGAAGAAGAAGAAGAAGAAGAAGAAGAAGAAGAAGAAGAAGAAGAAGAGGAAGAAGAAGAAAGAGTTTAAACAAAGAGCTGAGGAGGAGAGAAAAGAAGACCTTCTTGAAATGAAAATGCATGGACAGTTTGAAAGGAATGAACAAGATGTTAAGGATAATACAGCATCGTGGGCATGGCTTGAGTGAGGTGATTTGAAGCGTTCCACCGAAAGCCTGATCATTGCTGCACAGGACCAGGCTGATGCTACCAATTCAGTGAAGCATAACATCTATAAAACTTCTGACACTCAGAAATGCAGAGCCTGTGGATGGGAGAGCTGCTCATATCTCCTTCGGGTAAAACCACCAATAAATGAGAATATGACCAAAGACTGCGTGTACTCCATCCCAAAATAAGGGTAGACGAACATAATAAACCTGTGACATGAGGAAACATTGATAAATCGGGTATAGCTGATCTGGTATGGAAAAATGGTGACCACCTCCCCCTGTGGGATGAAGAGACAGAGAACACCACTGGAAAATACGAAAACTAAAAGAAGCAGCACATATGCTAGGACACAACAACCTCCTAAGCAGACCGGGTGCAGATATGAACAGCATATGGGAACCGGTATTAAGAAAGGATAGAAAAATATTAGATTTATAAGCTCTAAAATTCACTCCATAATTGCCCACGGGCATATGGCGTAGTGGTTAAGAGCGCGGGATACTTACCCCTAGATTTCGAGTATGATTCTACGCAGTGACCTGAACAATTATAATAAAAACATCGAAAAATACCTTAGGAATGAGAACCCAGGTTCGAAATTTCCCCAAGACACCTGAAGAAGGATGGGGGGTGTATATTAGACGAAACGTTACGTTAACAACAAACAAGATGAGGTCAATATATATACAATGTACATAATTCCTCATCTCTTAAATACAGGTGGAGGTTGAGTTAACCTGTGATCACAACCGTTAGTCGAATAGGTATCCCGTAAAATATTCTGGTTGTGCACACAAAGCAAAAGAAGACACCTCTACGGATATTTAACGCCTGCTGTAATGAACTGGCATTTACCCATCACCTGTTATTATTCATTTGTTTATATGTGTGTGCATATATGTATATAGTTATACTTGGGGATGGTCATCTGTTGCCAAATAAACACATGCACTATTTATTTGATCTTCACTCATTATTATTATTAGTAGTAGTAGTAGCAGTAGTAGTAGTAATAGTAGTAATAGTAGCAGCAGTAATAGTTTATTTGTCAGAATTCTCTAGTCACAGATTCTGTAACCTCTATCAAATTTCTGTTTCTGGTGTCTGGCCTGGACACACAAGCCACAGAAAGTCGCTGAATAGGTCACAGAATGTGTACCGAAAGAATTCTGAGAAATAAACTAAAGTTGAGGTAAAGATCAAATAATTAGGATGTGTATTTAATTGACAAAAGATGGCCGTCCTCAAATATAACAATATATGTTTGAACACACGATTCCACATCAAGAATTTACAAAACCAACGCACAAACGTATATATATATATATATATATATATGCATTCACTAACAGAAAATGCTTGATATATTCGTCTATTCCCGTTGAAATACATGCTATACATATCCAAATTTTCAGTGTCATATACATAAAACACACTTATACAATAATGGGGGCTGTATTAAATGAAATTATAATGTTGGTGATTGGATAAATAACTTTTCGTTTTAATTGTATGACCATATTTCAAGCTATAGCAAATCCAATATGCAGGAAATAAGATAATATTAGGCAGTTTCTGGATGAACATTATGCAATAAATATCGATTGAAGTCTCTGCAAATTCATCAATTCGGATTTATTGCTGACATTTGCAAATGTATGCAATAGAATATTATGCTTCTCGAAAAGAAGTCACACATTCAGAAACCTTTGAAGCAGGTGGACACATTTTTATAATTGAACCATAGATTGTACAATTTTACAATCGATTTATGTTTCTAGACAATGGTAAGTGTCTCACACAGAGGTATAACACCGTATGTTAACCTTTTGTAGATTTGCTCAAAATTTTGGAGTAGGTGAGTGCTTGCAGTTATTCAAGTCGATATATTGTTGGCGTAATGTCCAGCAGTCAACTTACTGAAAGAGCTAATTTCTAAAATAATGAATTAGCTATACTTGTGCACATTTGAAAGATAGTCATAACATTTAAAAATACAATCAGCTATTCATCAACGTTATGGTTAACCAAAATTCCATACCTTGTCATTAACGATCGGCACTTAACTTAATAAGGTGGGTCTATGAATATGATATTGGAGGCATTAATATATTATGTGCTGTAGAATTAAATGGGTGAAGTCACGCGATTTCTAATTGTGAGATCAGAATAGGTAAATGAGTGATATTTTATATCATGTGTGTTAGACACCCAATCATATTTCTATTTACAATTGATTATTGGTATTTCAATGCGGGTGAGAATATTTTTTGTTGTATTATTCATTTGCTGCTTCATTATTTTGATCATTAAGATAGTCGGTTGTGTTTCAATATCCTACAGATTCTAATATATAAGAGCGTTTGTATGTATGTATGTTTATCCCATATATATATATATCGTTGTTAAACTGTCGTATGTCCAAATGCGGGTTTTTCTTACAATATTTATTTTTGCTTGCAATGCCAAGATATCAAAATTTGTTAAGTCGAGTACAACGGTCTTGCTATGGAACGGTGAAACTATTTTTTCGTTTCCTGGAAAAAAAAACAACACTTTGTGCATACGACAGTTTTGCATAATAGCAACCAAATATATCTCATGATTTTGTGTTGATGACAAACATCAGGTTTTCGCTAATCCTTTCTACTCTAGGCACACTAGTAAAAAAATTGGGAGTTGGAGCCAGTGGATTAGATCGTACCCAGTACGAAATGATGAAAGCAAAGTCGACCTCAGCGGAATTTGAACCCAGAACGTAGAGACGGGCGAAATACCATTAAGCATTTCATCCAGCGTGCTAACAAATCTGCCACCTCACCGCCTTCAGGTTCTCTATACTCGTTTTACGTATTTATGTATAGACATACTCTCGGTTCTCTCATTATTGCTCCACTGTTATGGCTGGAATGAGGGCGGACTGTATCCGCACGCAGAATTTTTTAACCCCAGTTGCGTACGCTGGAGCAACGTAAGATAAAGTACTTTAACACCATAGCACAACGCAACACTCGGTTCAGAGAAGAAAGCCACGATGTTAATACCTGAATACAATATCGCAATATCTTAAGCTCTCAGCTATGGACCTTCACATATAGATTTGCATTACTATATCCATGTATATATATGTATATACATATATATATACAAACTATGTGGTTTTTTGTCAATACATTGTCTTATACAAAATGCCAGACTAAGGTATAGGTACAAGAGGTGGTCAGCCAAATTATAAGGAGTAGACAACCACTATATATATATATATATATATATATATAT
>NC_068983.1:52251931-52258988 GCF_001194135.2 Octopus bimaculoides
ATATATATATATATATATATATATATATATATATATATACACGCACACATCCGCTAAAGTTTATGTATGTTTAAATATGCGCATATCTATGTTTATACATGCACGCTCACACAAGCGCACTCATACATACACACGCTTATATATGTATATAGATAGATAGATAGATAGATAGATAGATAGATAGATAAATAGATAGATATATTTACATTACGTTAAGAAGTTTTCTAATTTACTAATAACATTTTGCCACGTTTTCTAAACCAATATTCGTAATTACACATAAGAAAATAATTATATTTTATCTGTTAATTTCTTCATTTCATATCCTCCACATAACAATATTCGTCATCATTATCACTTTCTCGAATATTGCTTGCAGCATGGTCATCATCATCAACTTCATCATGTTTACAATATATTTAAATGATGCTTAGTCGCCTGAAGTCTGTTCGTAGCTGTAAGAAATCAAACTCAGCCGATTGAATTTGTGCCATTGGAACTATTAAAGAAAGCAGAATATTCCTACATTTCGCTTTCCTATGCATTAATTAATTAATATGAAATTAATTTAGTCTTCAAATTAACGAATAAATTGTCAGGTTTATCTTAGGTTCTGCTTTGAAGAAATCATAAATTATCAAACTGGATAGGTTGATAGGGAATTTTGTCACAGTAATTATTTAATGAATTATAAACATAAAAATTTCTTTGGAATAATAATGTTGTTAATGGCTAAATTTGATCACTAGATCTAGACTCTTAGGAAATTGTATGATTAGAGCCATTATTTCTGCTGTAGTTCGTTCGCATTTCATCATAGGAGTTTTGCACTTTCAATGCCTCTGTGTAGTATAAATAATTGAGCATAATATAATTATAATTACAGCGCGGAAGATACTCGTCGAACCAACTGCGACATGGTCACTGATGCGTTTAGTGAAATGTGTTATATTCTTTTATTCTTTTACTTGTTTCAGTCACTTGATTGCAGTCGTGCTGGAGCGCAGCCTTAATCGAACAAATCGATCCCCGGACTTAATCTTTGTAAGCCTAGTAATTATTGTATTAATCTCTTTTGCCGAACATAAACACACTTAACATCGGTTGTCAAGCGACGGTGGGGGCACAGACGCAAATACACAAACATATCCACAAATATATGCACAAATATATATATATACGACGAGCTTCTTTCAGTTACGTACACAAAATCTATTCACAAGTCTTTGGTGGGCCGGAGGCTAAAGTAGGAGAAACTTGACCAAGGTGCCACGCAGTAGGACTGAACCGGGAACCATATGGTTGAGAAGCTACCTTCTTACCCCACACCAACGCCTGTAGTACATTCTTTGAAAATATGCATTGCACGACCAAGCGTGATAGTCAATGAAATGAGACGAAACGTTTTTCACAAGTTTATAGAAAACGTAAACACATGCCCTTAAATTCCTTAAAGTATCCTTGGGTCAGTTACTTTCAAATTGCAAGCTAAATATTTTCCAGTGCAAATGTCGATAGCGTATTCTTTGTTTCAATCAGTTAACTCCGGCCAAGAGAGGACAGTGTCTTCAAAACCTTTTAGGCGAATTAACTGATCCTAGTATTTTTTTTTTATGTAGCTTGATACTCATTCTGTCAGTCATTTTCCACACCGCTAGTTTATGGGAACGTAAACACACTAACACCGCTTGTCAAGTGATGGTCAAGACATAGACACACACACATATGTGTGTGTATATATTATATATATCAGTGTTGGCCAAAAGTGACCCGATGACATGTGAAAATTCCATAAATATTATTTGTAATTCTGTATTGACTCGAATGAAAGAGTGTGTCGCTCAAGAAGGACTTCAGTTCGAACAATTGTTATGATGGTTCATATTTAGATGCTTTTATGAAAGTCATTAAGGTGTTAAACAAATAAATCTTGGAATTAAATGGTTTTGGTTTACTGTCAGGTGACTTTTGGCCGTCTCTGTATGTATATATATATATATACATATACTCTTTTAAACAAAATAATATATATATCTATATATATATATATATATATCTATATATATATATATATATACATACATATATATGTGTGTGCGAGTGTGTGAGTGAATAATATATATATATATATATATATGTGTGTGTGTGTATGTATGTATATACACATATGTATGTATTGTTATTATATATTTATTTGTGTCATTCAGCTTATTTCAAGATTTTTTGCTCATAGAGACAACCGGTTTCTAACGTAGATCCAAGGTGCCTTCATTGGAATATCAACATCAACATTTTTGCTTGTATGTATGTATGTATGTATGTATGTATGTATATATGTATGTATGTATGTATTGTAATGCATATAGTTACATATCAAGACATGCCCATATATATTTAAATGATAAAATTTTGGAAATATTGACAAATTTTTACAGTTCCAATGATGGACTGGATCTGTAGTCCTCGAATTAGCTTTCTCTTTTCTGGTTTTGAGAAGCTTAATTTCTCAAAATTGATATTTAGACAGTGTGTTACATGACCCAGGGCCCCGATAATTATAGGTATAAACCTGAACATGCCATCTGGATAGAGTAACTGCAGATTTATCACTGTAGGTATTCTCATTTTCACTGATCTTCAGCTTTATATCAATATTGGCTTTGCAGCTAATTTCCACAATTGTACAGTTTCTCCTCTCTATCCCAAATCATTATATCATGTATGTTGTGCTTACGTATCATTGAGGTCTCCACTGGTACATTACGCCAGTATTCCTTTTTATTATAAGTGGCTATGGCTTCTACCGTATTGTGGGTTTCAATTTCTTTGTCCTCGGGACTATCCTTCCAACGGATAGCTTCTTTCAGTTTCCGTCTTTCAAATCCAGTAACAAGGCTCTGCTCGGCCCGACGCTGTAGTAGAAGGTGCCACGCAAGGGGGATTAGACTCTGAACCACGTGGCTGCGAAGCAAACTTCTTACCATACAGTGAAGCCGGCACCTAAAATCTAACTTTCAATGTGGTGTACTATTTCCTTGAAACGACATAAATACCCGTGCAAACACACACACAAATATGTTGACCGCTAAATCCATAAGTTTGTTTTTATTCTCTCTCTTTATTTCCTCATGTTCCTTCCTGTTGAAGAGCGTCGGCTCGCAATGTAAAAGACTTTCTAACCTTCCCGAGCGTCAAACTAATACACCTGCTTCTTCATACACCTGCCTTCGTCTTTCGTTTTTCTGTAAATTTCAGCTATATATATATATATATATATATATATATATATATATATATATATATATATATATATGTTAGATAGATAAATAGAAAAACAAACGTGACCTCGGTGGAATTTGAACTCAGAACGTAAAGACAGACGAAATACCGCTAAGCATTTCACCGACCGTGCTAAAGTTTCTTATTTCTTAATTGCCCGCAATGGGCTAAACATAGAGGGGACAAACAAGGACAGTTAAAGATATTAAGTCGATTACATCGACCCCAGTGCGTAAATGATACTTAATTTATCGGCCCCGAAAGAATGAAAGGCAAAGTCGACTTTAGCGGAATTTGAACTCAGAACGTAAAGACAGACGAAATACCGCTAAGCCTTTCGCCCGGCGTGCTAACGTTTCTGCCAGCTCGCCGCCTTAAAAATTGCAAAATATTAACTACAGTACATTTCTGAGCGTGCCCTATAACCAACATTACTTAAACCGTTAATATTGATTTTTTTTTACATTGGCACAAGATCATAAATTGTTGGGGAGGATATGATGGAATATATCTAGCCATTACTTAACTCACATTTTATATTAACAACCTAGAAATGATGAAGAAACAAATCAATGCCGAAAATCAAAGGAGAGCCCTAAAGGTTTCATCTCTCATCGTAAAGGAGTGTTTTAAATATGAGATGGTTGTTTTTTTTATTTTTTATGTCAATCTCCCGATTCGGACGCTTCCAGCTAGGCGTTTTTTATATTTCATTTTGTACACCACAACTATGAATTACATCATTTAACAATACTTTATTACACGTGATAATAACATATAACAACGAAATGTATACACACGCATATATAGACACTCATATAGATATATATTTATATAATGTATGTATTCATATATACATATATAGATATGTACACATAAACTCGTTCTATTCCTGTGTCCTGCTTTTTTCTCTTTTCTAGCTATATTGAATATTTCTTTTTTCACTCTTCCATATAGTTTTCTCCGTGTTTCTCTCTTTTCTTTTGATGCAGGATTAATGTCGGAAATGTTAAGACACATTCCTCACCGAAGATTTAAACATGTACCATATTTTTCAAAATATATCCAGCCACTACGTAATTCACATTTTATATTATCAACTCAGAAATGATGGAAAAAATAAAGAATCAATTCCGAAAAGATGAGAGTCCAAGGGGATCCCTGTATGGCTCATGTTAATGTTTACTTTTATTCACCGCTATATGTTTTTTTTTTATTTTTTACTTATATATACATTCAAAATGTAACCACATGTGAATCGTTAACGATTTTTCCCGCTCCGTCTTACTTTTCTGTTGGACTTTCCTCTGTTTCTGAAGAAGAGCTTTGCTCGAAATGTAAAAACCACCTTTCTTTCCTTCCTTGAGCATCTACTAATACTTTATATGTACCGTGTCCTCGCTTTGTTGATTTATGTTTGTTATTCGTTTTTCTTTTTTGGTGGCGGGGTGAATTCCAAACTGTTCAAATGGATCAAATTGACCTGTTATTTTGTTTAATAATAGTATAACCATTATAGAAAACTAATGTGTGTTGCTGCCACCTATAGCTGCATTAACTGAATTAAAATATGATTGGGTATATAACGTCGAAATATAACAAACGAATGAATAACATTGGTTTTTAAATTTTATCACAAAGCCATCAATTTTGAGGTTGGATTTATGACGGTTACATCGATCCAACTGCTCAACTGATGCCTATTTTATCGACTCCGATAGCATGAAATGTAAAGTCGACGTCGTCAAGATTCTAAATTAAAAATGTAAAAATGGACGAAATGCTGCTAAGCATTTTTCCCGGCATGCTAAAGGTTCTACAGCTCAGCCCCTTAAACATTTGAATTACATCATAAATATGTTACATAACGCTGAAGATATAACAAACAATTGTGTGTAGTTTAAACGAAAGATCAGGTTGATTGGGCAGAAGGATTGTACAGAAGGTGATTAGTTAATACCATCGATAATACTACGAAAATAACTACTATATTTTACTGACCTTGCAAAGTATGAGGTGGGGGATTTGAACTGAAAACATAAAATATCTGAAAACATGCTTTTTTCCAACGCATTTTCAATGACTCGAATTCAATACCCGAAAGAGTATAGATTATAGTTTTCGAATTTAGTTTTGAGGGGAAATACACGTGTCAATTACATCAAACCCCAGCACTTGAGTGATAGCTTTCCTATCGACCCTGTGGGACGAAAGGTGGGAATCGAACATAGAATAGAAAGAATTGGAACAAAAACTATTCTGCAGTTTTCTAAAACTTGACCCATTTTACTAATCCACTCCTGCAAGGAATATAACAAACATGATTACTCTAATTTAAACATGAAGACAGAGGAGCAAGTCAATTGTATTGAGTTTAGACGTGAGAGGCATACTATCCTTCCGACCCAAGAGATTAAAGCTAATTTGTTTTCTTGATGTGATTGAATTTAGAACATAGAGTCGGAACAAGTCATATGAGAAATGTTTTCCAATGCTTCAATGATTCTGCAATTGTACAGCTTTAAGGAATATAATTAAAAATCCTTTCTTGTCTACTCTAGGCACAAAGCCCGAAATTTTGGCCGAGAGGGCCAGTCGATTGGATCGACCCCGGTACTCAACTGGTACTTAATTTATCGACCCCGAAAGGATTCGTAAAGTCAACCTCGGCGAAATTTGAACTTAGAACGTAAAGACACGAAATACCGCTAAGCATTTCGTCCGGCGTGCTAACGATTCTGCCAGCTCGCATATATAATAATACATATGATATATCGTAATATATTATAATTCCAAATTTTTGCCACAAGGGCAGCTTGGGGGAGGTGGTGATGAGTCAATTGCATCGACTCCAGTGTGCAACTGGTACTTATTTTATCGACCCCGAAAGGATGAAAGGCAAAAAACGAATTTGAACTCAGAATGTAGCGACGGGCGGAATACCGCTAAGCATTTCGTCCAGCGTGTGTAGTAAAAACTCAAGGAATGTATTATGGATTTCTCGAACTATCACCCCTTTTTTATTAACAGTAGTTATGAACTGCCCTTAGATTTAGAGGGTTTTATCTCATTTCCTACAGAGATTAAAATATACAAAAATTACGTATCTATTCTTGTAAACATATAATTCAATACACTCTTACATAACAGCCCAGTGTAACACCTCCGTTTCAAAAGATTAATTTCCGTTAACTATTTCTATTATTAATTATGTAAATTCGATTGAACAAAAACGTTAATTTATTTACTATTTATAAAACTATAATTTCTTATATGCAAATATGCTGAGGTGAATTCTAAGGTGGTGAAACATCGGAATGTAATTGTCCATTGCTTGACATAGTGATCAAACTCTTTTTCGCGTAGCGCGTAAACTAATAGAGAATTAGTTTTCATTTTTCGTTCCTTCAAAATATCAGTAGTGCCTCTGCTTACATTATATGCATGGTCACATCAACCACCGATTTGTCTTTTGAAACAGCTGTAAAGATATGAGCTAATCACATCATATACAATTTCATATAAATATATGCATGACGTCCATTATCGTTTGTCTGTCTCAACTATAAGTGTGTGTGTGTGTGTGTATGCATCCATGATAAACATGTCTGTATGTATATAATATATACATCATGCGTATAAATACATTTATTCACATATTTATGCATGAGGTGGCATATATTCTGAATGGCGTATGTCTCTGCTCTCTGCCTGTGTGTGTGTCTGTTATGACACCAAACGATAAAGTCATTCGAAACAACGCTGGTGATAGGAGGGA
>NC_068983.1:52259180-52262943 GCF_001194135.2 Octopus bimaculoides
TATATATATATATATATATATATATATATATATATGTGTGTGTGTGTGTGTGTATGTGTGTGTGTGTGTGTGTGTGTGTGTGTGTATGCATCCATGATAAACATGTCTGTATGTATATAATATATACATCATGCGTATAAATACATTTATTCACATATTTATGCATGAGGTGGCATATATTCTGAATGGCGTATGTCTCTGCTCTCTGCCTGTGTGTGTGTCTGTTATGACACCAAACGATAAAGTCATTCGAAACAACGCTGGTGATAGGAGGGATGAAACGAAAAGTCACACAAGCGATATATTTAAATCTCGGCTGAAAACGATGCTGGCTGTATTGATTTTCCTCTCAACTGGATCACAAATGTTGGCATCTTAATGAAAATACATGATGCTAACATAAATCCTTCGGTACATTTGAAATACGATTTAACGCTAATCGTAACTAATGGCTTAGTCCACAAACATATTTGTTTAAAAAAAACATCAAAAACAAGAGAAAGTTCTATGCATAAACAACAAGTCTGTTTGTGGAATATTTTTTTATTCCTCAGATCACAAGTAATAGTGGTTTATCATACACTACTCAGCTTTCGTTTTCTTTTCCTCCTTCTATACTCCATATTCTACGCTACGTTCCATTCACTTTATCAACATTTTCTGTTCTACTTTGTTTTTCCTCTGTCATAGCAACCGCATATGTACCCTTATTTCGATTAATGTCTTCATAATAATAAATAGAGATATTATTATTATTATTATTATTATTATTATTATTATTATTATTATTATTATTATTATTATTATTAATGTTGTTGTTATTATCATTAATAGTGGTAGTGATAATAGCCGCAGCAGCAACATTTTCTATATGCTATGTTGGTTTGCAGAACCGAGCGATGTACAAAATTGAATTATAGATTTTTTTCATAGTCATTTTCTGAGTTCAACACCATGTCGTTGAAATGAGGACTGGACCGATTCATACGATTTGTCTAAAGTAAAGTGTCACCCAAATAGTGGAGTTGATGTAAATGTGTGACCTTAGGCGTTTCATTCTTTCAGGAGCTGATAAAATTAAAATGCTAGCCAAATTCCGAGTTGAAATTCGAAGAGTAATAAATAAAAATAACTACTAGTTGAACACTGCGGTTGATATAATCAACTTCTATCTTCCCTCGAAAATTGCTAACCTTATCCGAAAATTTGAATCAAATATTATTATTATTATAGTTAGTAGTAGTAGTAGTAGTAGTAGTAGTAGTAGTAGTAGTAGTAGTAGTAGTAGTAGTAGTAGTAGTAGTAGTAACATTTTTCTTATTCTATGTAGTTGATTGGCCGAACCAAGCGACGGACAATACTATATTGTAGACTTTATATATGTTCTGACTTAAATTAGGCCGACATAAGGTTTGACCTTCACCCCTCCAGCTTCTATCAAACAATGGACACTCAGTTTAACTGACTTTTACATTTTCCCAAATTTTGCTCTTCATATTTAAATAATTGTTAAATCTGGGGATTCCATTTTTCGTCAATGTCGGGTCAATAAAATAATATACCTGCTAGGTTTCCACTTCAAGTTCCATAGGGGACAACATTGTTCTCCATCTAATAAAGATCTAATCAGGTACTGGGGTCAAGTTAATCTTTTAAACATTTCCTGACAAATTTCGCACCTAGTATCAATCTCAGAAACATTTAAGGTTGTTGGATTGAGAGAACAGTTAGAGGTCGAGGAAATACTTTGCTGTACTTCATCAGACTCTTTTCATAATGAGCCTGAATCTTAGTACGCCGGGCGAAATGCTTGGAGGTATCTTGACTGTCTTTATGTTCTGAGCTCACATTTCGATCAAATTTCGCCGGGGTCGACATTGCCTTTCATCCTTTCGGGATCGATAGATAAATAAGAGTTGCGCACTGGCGTTGATCTAATCGACTGGTTCCCTCCCCCAAAATGTTGGGCCTTGTGCCTAGAGTAGAAAAGGATAATGAACCTGAACATCGCTGCAGTTTAACTTCTCTTCCATCGACTAAAGGCTTCTCTCAAATTCCCGACAGTATACCTAAATTAGAAATATGTTTTCCCTAATGTTGGCAAAAGGCTAGAAATTTTAAAGGCAGGTAGCAGTGCCCGTGGTCAACTGGTACTTATTTTGACGACTCCGAAAGGATGAATGGCAAAGATGACCTCGGTGGCATTTGAACTCGCAATGTAAAAGAAACTAAAATAAATGACGCTAAGCGGTATTTTTATATGTTTTTTTCTTTTATTCTGCTCGCTCGATTCCTTTTCATTAGAGATAACAGTTCCAAATTTTGGCAGAATGCCAGCAATTTTTGAGAGTTGGGGTCATTCCCGCCCCTCCCCCCTCCCAGAGTCGACCTCAGCGAAATTTGAAGTCAGAACACAAAATGGTCGAAGCGCTTCAAAGCTCAGCATTTAACTGTTAATTATTTTATCGATCCAGGACGGATAAAAATTAACGTCGACCTCGGAGGAATTTGAGCTAGGAACGTAAAGATCCGAAATAAATGGTATTTGGTATTTGGTACGATACGCTCATGATTCTGCCAACTCGGCTATCAATAAAGGACCGCACATGACTCAGTTACTATAATTGATTTCACATATGATTTACAAGTGTAACAATTTGAAAATCATTATTTTTAGGGAATTATGACAGTGCAAATAGCTTCTAGAGTTTAAACATATATGTATCTAGTTATTATCGTGAATCATGTGTACATTACTTAAGCGCTTATAGTTGTTCCAATAAATATACATCTTTTTCCTACATAGTGTTTACTTTTATAAATACATCACAGAGACTTTCCGAAATGCAGTTTTCACTTACACCATTCCGAAAATCTTTAGAACCGCTAATTATAAATGTTTGGGGAATACATAAGGTTTTCATATGAAACGGGAGAAGCAATATAGAAATTTGTTTACAATTCCTTTCAAAATATTTTTAGAAAAACCTTTTTCGCTATGTGTGGGAAATATTTCTAAATAGGGAGAGAAAAACAACTCACAGTTCGGTATCATTATGGAGCTAGCTACAGAATGAAAATGCATTTGGTCTAACATTATCATGTTTCTTCACTAAGTGATTCCTCGCTAATAGATTAACAGCATGGAGGAAGGTCACAGTGAGCCAACATTGAAAATATTGGGCTCAATAACATATTGTATTTGTATGTGCGCATGTTTATTTCGTATATCATTTTTCTCTCACATAGTGTGTGGAAATACATATATATTTTTATAGAGTACAAATCTATTATTCTTTAAAAAAAATAGTATTTACTGTGACTTGGAGGTTTCGACCAGGTAGGCCGTCATTAGTCAGTTCAAAAGATATTATTCTTGGTAAAGAATGATAAATTTTTACTCTACCAAAAGAATTCAGCGATTCTTCAGGTTTAATATAGAATTTTTATTATAACATACAAACAAACACTGACTTATATTTGATATGAATTTATCTGTTGTTATGTCCCGTTATTATTCCTACTGTATTTGTGTAACATCGTTCGTTTTTTTCCGTCCTTGTTTTTGTATACATTCGCTGCTTTCTTCCATGGAATCTAATGTTCTTAGCTTAGTTTTTCATTGGGGCTGGCCAAATTGGAGCAATATCGAGAAAAACCAGCCGAAATTTCAAAGATAATCTGGATCTCGACTGAAGAGAGAAAACGCCGAATGACATGTCCGTGTTTCCTTTGTATCGTCTATTTGTATGTTTTCTCCCTT
>NC_068983.1:52263516-52264357 GCF_001194135.2 Octopus bimaculoides
ATCGTCGGCTACTCGGTTTCCATAGCGCACAAGTGACCGATTCCACAGCATTTTACCCCAGAACGTGACGCCAAAAAGCGTCCTTGCGCCATAGCATCGTGAAAATGCTGGTGTGAACTCTCATCTCTGGAAAACTGACTGCAAAGAATATCGTGAGTTCGATTTTAGAGAGAGAGAGAGAGAGAAATAGAGAGAGAGAGAAATAGAGAGAGAGAGAAATAGAGAGAGAGAGAGAGAAAAGAGAGAGAGAGAGAGAGAGAAATAGAGAGAGAGAGAAAAAATAGACAGAGAGAGAGAGAGAGACAGACAGACAAGAACTGCTCTCACAGCTTCATATGCATTTACACATGAATTTGTGTTGCGAAAGTGTTCTGAGTTAGTCAATTTTCTTCAAGATTATTTAGTTGACGAATGATGTGGCTTGAAATATTGTAGTGTGGTATTAGTCGAGAATATTGTGGCCTAACGACCAGGATAACATGGTTCACAAGATGTTATCTATTATCTGTCTAATCACCTATCTCTCTCTCTCTCTCTCAATTTCTCCCTCCCTCTTTCTGTCCCTCACCTTCTCTCCCTTTGTTCCTCACCTGCTCTCTCTATCTATATCTCTACACACACAAATGTAGTGTGTTTCTATGCGTCTATACATCTATTTTATGCAAGTGTGTTGCTTCTCTTTATGTGCATGTATGCGTTTAAAAACAGATAGATAGATAGATAGATAGATAGATAGATAGATAGATAGATAGACATAAATGTAAATCTAGATTTATGGATATTGATTTAAATATAGATATGCTCACACACACACACACACACACACACACACACACACACA
>NC_068983.1:52264402-52267756 GCF_001194135.2 Octopus bimaculoides
TATATATGTATACATATATACATATATTATTGGAATATATATATATTATCAATTATTTCCAGTATTATAATTATCGAAGAATATAAAGATGAAAATCTTTACAATCGTTTTATTCAGCTTTTATGGTCAGACTCCTAGTCAAGAGATTTCTCCATAGTGATTGTATGAGCATGGTTGTGTGATGGAAAACAAATAATAGAAAATAAAAGAAAAAATAATACCAATATATTCCAATTTTCTATAAATCTGTTTCTCTCATTTGTCGATGTCGATGTAGACTTTGGACAAAATGGTGTTTATTTTAGTTTTATGAATTTTTGTTTAAAATATAAAATAATTTTAATCTATCGATATCGGAGTTAGAAAATTGAAAACAAAATTAATGCTGAAGTGCTGTTGTTATTTAGGTATAAAAGGAACGCACTCAGTCATAATGAAATATATCGCCTCTTGAGTTTACATAGCTTTAGAATGCTTTAGAATGATGGAAAATTGATTGGAGGAAGTTTTTGTGGAATCATATTACCAGAGTTGTAAACGTTGCAGTATATTTGACCACGTCGTATTACATAATGGAAAATATTTTGGTATCGGTAATAGAAAGGATATGAGATATATAAAGAAGACATGAATGATTTAATGCTCTCTATATTATGGGTGTATACAAGGTAGAACTCATAAAATCTGAAATGTCATACAATGTACCATTTAGATTCGTACTCAACGAGAAACATGAAATTTATACAAGTAACATACTGTATCTGTTTAACTAATCACTTTTATTTTCTTCGAAATGTCTTTTGCTTCAGTAAATTTTTGGAATAAATGGTGAGGACACAGGCAGGTATGGTTGCGTCGTTAAGAAGTTTGTTACGCATCGAGGTGGTCTCGGGCTTAAGTTGGTGCGTAGCAATTCGGAGATTGTGGGATTGACTTCCACCGTAGCCTTAAGGCAACCAACGTCTCATCATTTGTAGAAGTATATGGAAACTGTATAGGAACCCATGATATACGTACACACCAAAACCCACGCACACACTTATTGGCCTAATACTTTATTCGCCTAACTAATACTTCATTCGCCGTAGGTTTCAAATGTGCCATAAAGTATAGTATAGATTCATCAAAATGTGCCTCTTTATGGGTCTCTAAATTAGCACCAGTATACATTGTCTTAGATGCACCTTATGTACATCCATTAAAGCCAGAAAGAGAAAAATGAATAGATAGAAAGAAAGAGGTAGAAAGAGATATAGCTGGAGAGAGACTGACAGATACATAGATAAAGAGAGATGCAATGAGAAAGAGAGATGCAATGAGAAAGACAGATAGACAGACAGACAGAGAGATAGACAGACAGACAAAGAGATAGACAAACAGACAGACAGAGAAACAGAGAGACATACAGAGAGACAGAGAGACAGACAGAGAGACAGACAGACACAGACAGACAGACAGACAGACAGACAGACACAGACAGATAGAAAGGGAGATGCAGTCAAAGACTGACAGAGAGATAGATGGATAACTAGATTGAGAGAGAGAGAGAAAGAACGACGGGAGAGTTGCAGTTAGAGGTAGACAGACAAGATAAATGGGACGATAGATAGAGAGAAAGGGAGAAAGAGAGATGGAGAAAAGAGATACATAGAAAGGTGGAGGGAGGAAGATAGCCATCTCCTACATTTTTACGAAATACAGAATTCAATTGGGGTTAAAACCGTAACGCTATACTTCATCGGTTTTGAATATTTGTTTTTTTTAAATACATTTATATTGTTTGTTAATAAATATAATTCCATGGTTTACTTCTCATTTAATTTAGAAAATTTCATGAGAATAATTGATAGATTATTTGGCTTTTTTTTTATTGTGTATTTCTTTTTTGATGCATCCTGTCCTGACAACCATGTCAATTAAAATTTATGATATCATCGCTGACGATTGACTAGATAATAGTTTGAAACCAGTTGCGATATTAGTTATTTGATTAATTTCTGATGGGAATATCAGTTATAAAATCATCCTAGTCCATATATTAATCAGCGTATTCAATATTAACCTCACCATCTACGCCGTACGTCACATTATTCTCGCTATCAATTAACAATGAATATTTGCTTTTTCCTCATATTACTGAATAATATTGACTGAAATCTCCGCCTAAAAATCCAAAGCAAATGTTCCACGATAGTAACTGTGTAAACTTCCAGCTAACATAATAGTTTCATTCAATAGTAAAACAACTTCCTATGAATCATTAACTGTACACTAATAATCATTTGACTATAACGACAAATTAGTTAAATTGTATTTATAAATGAGTGATTTGATTTCTAATGTCTATGTGTTTGTTTGAGTGTGTGTGTGTATGCTATGCGTTTTGTATGTGTATGAGATGAGCGTAGAATATAGCCATTGTAAAGGTCACATCTTTTCTTGCAGTAGTGAGAGTGGTTCTTTCTTAGGTGTGTTGTGCTATTTCCGTTGTCAAAACAGTTTGTCAGTCAGATTTATTCTGCTGTTTAGTAATAACAAAACGTTATAATGACGTAAACTCACCTCTGCAAACATGAAAGTCACGAATAAATTATGTTTCTTTATCAGGCATTAATAACTCGGAACCATGTCAAGTATTCTAGAATGAATACAGCTTATATGTAGTAGCTGTTACAGGAAGAAGTAGTTAAATCATTTGTCAAGAATACTGTGATTTACAGAAACCATGCCAAATGATTAATGCAGCCATATTAAGGACGGTAACTTAGTTAGTGGAGTCTCGATTTTCTATTTGAATGATTGGCGAGATACATTCTGTCCTTGGTACAAAGGATTAACCCACCAAATACTATTTTAACTTTACTCCTTTACTTAACGTCCCAAAAATATACACAAGCAAAATAGTATGATTATAAACAAATTCAACTTTTCCTTTTTCAACTCTAGGCCCTTCTTTTTTTATTTATTCTCCAATCTGATGAAATTCCGAGTTTCAGATCGGTTTTATTACCAAATGTTATAAATATTAATAGCTTACAACATTGGAGGCAGAAACAGCTGTTAGATGGGATGCAATCTATTTGTATTGAATTAATAAATAATAATTGATGTAAGTCAATTGTTGCTCATCAATAATTTCTCCATTTCCTATATTCTTTAAAGTTTTATTCTTGACAAACTCATGTTTATCCTTGTCTTTACCTATCATTTATGAGCATAATATGCTTGCATATGTATGCCCATGGTTAATCATAGATAATATACCGGTGACATAATGGATACTTCTATCCCTTACACGGTTATTTAACCCCTAACTCAGCTAACCTTACACACACACACACACACACACACACA
>NC_068983.1:52267815-52271763 GCF_001194135.2 Octopus bimaculoides
ATATATATATATATATATATATATATGTATGTGTGTGTGTGTGTGTGTGTGGGAGAATGTACGAAGAAAAAAACAACAACATACGAGGACAGGTGGTGTAAACAACATAATGATGTATTAGTTTGACGCTCGGGAATACAGAAGGTCTTTAACGTTTCGAGCTACGCTCTTCAACAGAAAGAATACGGAGAAAAGGAGAAAAACACGGAGAGAAAAAATTGAATGGTGTTTGGTCAGCGATTAATCATGGCGTACTGGGGTCAATGTAATCGACTGGCCCCTTCCCCAAAAGTTTCAGGCCTTGTGCCTATAGTAGAAAAGAATATAGTCTGATTTTTATGTATAAATTAGTATGGTACGCTTATTGAGGAATGGAAGCATATCTGCCGTGTTAATAGTGACAAATGAGAGGCTTAAATACATTCAAACTGCAATCTTTCTATTGTCTTAAAGCGTACATGTTGAAATGTTAAAGGAAGAACTATTTGTTAGTCCTATAACACTAATAGCTTAAGTAAATGAAAATTTCGGAATGCTTCAGAAAATGTGACAGTCTACTGATTAAAATGCGTGAGAATTTTAGTTGTAAAATTATCTGAAGAAACGGTGATTATTAAAAGAAAACAGAATTCTTTTCGACATTATAATGGAATTGAGATAGAATTTGTAATGAAAAATAAACCAAAGGGAAAATTAAAGTATACAACGATAAAAGAACGAAAGACATGCGTAATACCACCAAACATCTATATAGACACGTGAATTGTATATGTACATAGACACACATACGTCTAACATAAACACAAACAGATATATGAGTCCATACAGGGAGCGTATATGTCTGTGTGTTTGTATGTATGTATGTATGTATGTATGTATGTATATGTGTGTGTATGCATGTATGTATGTATTATGTATGTATACATATATTATTCCCTGGAGCGAAGGCGTGCGAAATATGCAATAATCTACAAATAGAAAAATTCTAGGAGGGATAATACCTAATTTTGACATTGAGTGTTATACAAATGCCAGAACTGAACGGTATTGTATTGTAACAAGGGTAACATCCACTCCATCTAAATTCAGGATCAGGTACTGCAACAGTCTAGGGTTCAAAGGCTTACAACTCTTCAATGCCCTGCCACAAAAATTCAGAAATCTGCATAAGGTGGGAAGTAGATGACTTCAAAAAGTAACTGGACATCCTCCTCTCCATAATACCGGATGAACCAACAGCTGGACATGCTGTAGATGAGGGCAGCGGAATCAAAGTCCCTTATACACCAAATGGGACAAGAGCTTGAACAAAGGCACACACAGGAGTGGTGATGTGGGACACCTCACAATGGGAAAATCAAAAAGACCACGGTGTGGCTCCAGAATGACCGCAGCCCTATAGCTGAAAAGAGTAAAACAATGAAAGAATAAAAGTATATATATATTTATGTGTGTATACATACATATATATATATATATGTGTATGTGTGTGTGTGTGTGTGTGTGTATCCGTATATACACACACACATATTTGTGTCAGTGTGTGTATGAATTCATATATTAATTAGGTAGGTACCATAACTTTAAAATCTCGAATCTTTGAGCATGAAATGTCATTGTTAGGGCTTTTTGCTTGTTTATGCTATAAAGGTACATTTGGTAGACAAAAATTCTGCAGAACCGTCACACACACATATATTTATATATATGTGAATATGGTGGTGGTTGTCTACTCCTTACACAGAGTTTAACCACCTCTTGTACCTACCCCTTAGCCCTTTCATGGTGTCTGATGTGGCTTTTTAAACCAGACAACGTTCTGAAAAAACACCCACGCAGATTGCACCTCTGATTTGAACTACCGAATACCTGCAGGTATGTTCTGCTCATTGTGGATCTTAACATGTTTTTTTAAGACACATATATATATACACACGTGTGTGTAATGTGAATGTGTGCGTGTGTGTGTGTGTGTGTGTGTGTGTGTGTGTATGTGTGCGTGTGTGCGTGTGTGCAAGTTTGTCCTCTTATCCGCTTAACAAATGGTGTTAATTAGTTCGTTCAGAGGAAGAGAACAATAGAATAAATCCCAGATTTAAGAGCATAAGTCCCGGGGTTGATTTGTTCGACGAAAACCCTTCAGAGCAAAGTTCCAGCTTGACCTCAGACCAATGCGTAAATCAAGTAAAAGGAAAAACAAAATACTGGGCGAACTGATGAGGAAGTAATTATTCGTTTTTAATTTACTCTAGGCACAAGGCCCGAAATTTTGGGGGAGGGGCTAGTCGATTAAATCGACACCAAAACGCAACTGGTACTTAATTCATTGTCCCCTAAAGGGTGAAAAGCAAAGTCGACGTCGGCGGAATTTGAACTCAGAACGTAACGGCAGACGAAATAACGCTAAGCATTTCATCCGGCGTGCTAACGTTCCTTATTTCTTTATTGCCCACAAGGGGCTAAACATAGAGGGGACAAAAAAGGACAGACAAATGGATTAAGTAGAATACATCGAACCCAGTGCGTAACTGGTACTTAATTTAACGACCCGACCCCGAAAGGATGAAATGCAAAGTCAACCTCGGTGGAATTTGAACACAGAACATAAAGACAGACGAAATACCGCTAAATTCGTGTGTCTTTCGCTAAAGACGGACGAAATGCCGGCGTGCCAACGTTTCTGCCAGCTGACAGAAATATTTACTTCTTTATGAGGAAATAAATATTGACGACTGTATGAATATTAGAATGTTATCTAGCCTTAAAGAAAGATGCAATATTCAACTGAAGGCGTTTCGATGATATAGTTATGGGCGAATGTTTAAATTGAACGATGTTGCAACAGAGATTAGTATGTAACTTGTAGTAACTAAGTATCATGAATCAAAGGTTATCTGTGGATCCTTTGATTACTATTTTATTCTGGGCAACCCCCATAGTCATCGGATGTACTTAAACTAGTTTTATAGACACTCTTTTCTAAATTCCTATTTTATTTTTCACACATTAACTTGTGTAGGTTGAACTACGAAATGTTTCTCGCAATACAATATCAATACATACATTTCAAGCAAACCTTTTTCAAAGGCCCTTAAAACACTATTGCGGGTCCCCAGTTTATTATGTTGTTAACGTGAACCACACAAAATCTTATATGGACACTCAAGGGTCATATGATAGCCAATTATGGTATAAGGTGCTTTTCGTGCTGTGTACCAACTATATCAACCAACGACTATTGTAGTTGAAGAATACTTCTGGTCCTAGTATGAAAGTCTCAGATGTGAACAGATAAACGGAGAGTTTTTAATGGAATATTAGACACCATTCACTTAATCAATCTACTATATT
Source organism: Octopus bimaculoides (assembly GCF_001194135.2). NCBI lineage: Eukaryota > Metazoa > Mollusca > Cephalopoda > Octopoda > Octopodidae > Octopus > Octopus bimaculoides. The sequence continues at coordinate 52,271,167 of NC_068983.1, forward strand.
GATTACTCCAACACAACCGCCATCTGCGCATCACCTGCCTATAAAGAACACACATACGTGCGTATATATTTACTTACTTTTCCAAGTCTTCCCAACGTTGTCTGTAGCACACTTATTAAGTCACTGGTGAATTCCATTATATATCAATGTGTGCAGCTGTGTGTATGTATATGCATATATATGTATATAAATGCATATATATATATATATATATATATACACACATACATATGTATATATACATGCATGTATATATATCTGCATACACATACACATATCTACATACACATATATATACATATACATACATATATACACACACACATACACACATGTATATATACATACTCTTTTACTCTTTTACTTGTTTCAGTCATTTGACTGCGGCCATGCTGGAGCACCGCCTTTAATCGATCAAATCGACTCCAGGACTTATTCTTTGTAAGCCTAGTACTTATTCTATCGGTCTCTTTTGCCGAACCGCTAAGTTACGGGGGCCGCAAACACACCAGCATCGGTTGTCAAGCGATGGTGGGGGGGAGACAAACACAGACACACAAACACACATACATATATATATATATATATATATATATA
>NC_068983.1:52271838-52273512 GCF_001194135.2 Octopus bimaculoides
TATATATATGTATATATATATATATATATATACATATATACGACGAGCTTCTTTCAGTTTCCGTCTACCAAATCCACTCAGAAGGCTTTGGTCAGCCCGAGGCTATAGTAGAAGACACTTGCCCAAGGTGCCACGCAGTGGGACTGAACCCGGGACCATGTGGTTAGTAATCAAGCTACTTACCACACAGCCACTCCTGCGCCTGTATATGCGTATATACACATATACACATATATATATATATACACATATACACACATATATACACATACACATACATACACACATATACATACATACATATACATACATACACACACATACTTATGCATGCATGCATACATACATACATCGTATTATTAGATGGGTAAACAAAATAGTTAACAGTTAATATAGATATATTCTGATAAATTGTTGGGATCTAATAATAATCCCTTCAAATCTAGTTATGAATCATCCCTGAAGGCCGTTTAATTATGCTTCACAGTGCAACATAATGTATAATTACCTCCGCTTCCTAATTATGACATGGTCTTATTAACCATTATTAAACGTTTTTATTATGTCGTTTAAGTTTCCAAATTAATTTACGCAGTGACGTATAGTTTGCCTTGGTTTCGTTAGTGAATGCAGTTTGCAAGATTCTTGATACGTATTTGTATGTTGAAATACTGTGTTGTATCTCGAGGGATTCATGTTCTGTATGCTGACAATAAAATCACACACAGGGGCTATTTCTCGTCTTTATTTTTACACGTCCTTTAGTTTACTATTTAAGCAAATATCAATTCGATTTCTGGATTAATATGACGGACAATCAATCAACTGCTCTATCAATTGATTAGTTAATTGGTTAAATCTTTAACCAAATAACAAATAAACAGATAAAATAAATAAGTAAAATATAACCAGTACATGTGTTTATTGTTGGCATAATAACCCTCCTGAGATATAACTAAAAACAGATTCAGATTATTTATATATACAGACGACAATCAGTGACAGCTGGACGTTTATGAGAACATCAAAGATTCCAAAACACTGTCACTAACGGACCTTATGTAAATCTACTTAGAAAGAAATAACAGGAAAAACACTGTCAAAATGAAAGAAATTTTAAATGACTGCTGTGATAATTAAGCAATAATTGTCAAGAATAAATTTTACAATCTGAACTGGAAAGAAATAGTTCTATTCAGTATTTGACATTATGACGATTCTACGACAAAAAACTATTCGACTGAGTAAATAACCAAAATATCCCGACGGTAACATCGATTAAAATTTCAAAAAACAATTCAGCTTGCACACCGAGCATTTACGCGCAGGGTAATGTGTATGACATTCAGAGATTGCTATAATTCTGTAGACACCATGATAACATGAAAGAAATAGAAAATGTCAATCTATATGCATCTCTAGTCATACGTACACACGTATATATGAAGGTATGTGCTTATGCATGTATGTATGTATGTATGTATGTATACATGTATTAAAATACATGTTTTTGTATGTATGTATGTATGTATGTATATATATATATATAGTACCTATGTATGTAGTGTGTATTATATATTTATATAAACATATACATGCATAGGTACATTCATACATACGATATATATATATATATATGTATTTATATATATATATATATATATATATATATAT
>NC_068983.1:52274730-52277160 GCF_001194135.2 Octopus bimaculoides
TATATATATATATATATATATATATATATATGCATATTATGTATGTATGTATGTATGTATATATGCTCATGTATGTAGTGTGTAATGATATATGTATGTATGTATGTAATTAGAGTTATTGATTCATTACTAGACTATTTAATTTTCCAACACACAAAATAATTCTCTGATCTTTCCGATGAGATTCCTAAGTTGAAATGTAAGTGCAAATCACTTTAGATATTCATTTACACTTGTACATATATATATGAGTATATATACATACATACATACATGCATACATACATAATATGCATATATATATATATATATATATATATATATATATATATATATCGTATGTATGAATGTACCTATGCATATATATGTGTATATAAATATATAATACATATATATGTATAAATGCATGTATGTATTGATATATATATATATATATATGTTTGTATGTATATATAAATATGTGTGTATTTATCTTTATATATGTATTGATTCTCAACTAACATCTAGCTAAGTGCGTTGCTGTGTAATCACAGCACCATCAGAGGTCAAAATATGACTTCTTATGAGTCTGTGATTACAAAGCAAAAACAGTTAGCTAGCCGTAAGTCGTGATTCATTTTTTTTTTTTGTTTTAAATGGTACCGTGCGTGTAAAATGCATTGATTATTTTATTGAAGCGTAGTTTTCTCGAGCGTTTGATGAAATATGTTTCATATAGATGTTCGGGGACTTGTATCTGTGTATGAGTGTCTGTCTGTGCGTGAGTGTTTATCTTATTGTGGATTTTTTTTATATTCGTTTTTTCTTAGGGGCAAACAGCTGTATATGTAATTACTCATAACAAATGTAACAACGTATTAAAAATTCCTACAATAATGTATTTTATTATTAACTGAAGCTGACACACAATCGATTCTTCTTTCCTTGGACTAGATTTTTCTCTTTTTTCCATGTGTGTGTGTGTGTGTGTGTGTGTGTGTGTGTGCGTGCGTGTATGTGTGTGTATGCGTGTATTTATAAGGTCTCCATTTATTTTTCAAAATATTGTTCGACATTTGCCTTCACTATTTATTGAACACTTCATTCTTCCAACGATATATGCGTGTATGTATTTTTCATATTTTTGCGTGTGTATATATGTGCACAGCCTAGTGGTTAGGCTGCTGCACTCATGATCTAGTGGTCGTAGTTTCGATTCCCAGGCCGGTCAGTGCATTGTGTTCTTGAACAAAACACTTAATTTTGTGTTGCTCCAATCCGTCTTTCGATTACAGGGAATGTTGGCTTGCCTGTCTAGCCATCGGGTTGGCGTCATTCGAAGGCTAAAAGGCTGCAAAGTCCATTGTGGCCAGCGAGATGTAAGAGCAGCTGATAGTCTGATAAAGTGATCACGTGATGAGTGGGTGTGTACAGAACTTACATATACCCAAGAATAAATATTAGAACCATTTTACCACTGATTAGGAAAAATATCTAACCTAGCTACTTGGCAAAGCAATTCGTGAGACTATCTCTTGAATTATCGTATCCAAATAAGGAAAAAGAAAAATAAATCCTACAAAATTTTGAAAGATACTCAAAAATATAACACAAATCATACTTTATATTCTGACTTTATTATCCTTATTTATGAATGTTGTATTAATATTAAATGTTTGTTTGTGAAAAACCTGGATTTACACAGAATATGGGATTTGAATATGCAGGTGTAAAGGAATAGACCTTTTCATAGGACTTTGAACTCTTATTTTCCAAACTTTACAGTGATGACTGCGCCCACTTAAGAATCAAAACAATCTTTTTCTTCTTCCTCTCTTTTCTTATCTTTCTCATTCTATTTCCTAAATTTGACATCTTGAAATATCATCTAGCCCTTGTGAGAAAATGTGTTTGTTTACAAATATGTCGATAGATATAAAATGAGAAAGGTATAGGGAAAATTAGAGAAAAAAGGAAAATTACTTTGTAATGAATTTTCAGAGGGTTAACCACATGAATTGAAAAGAAATCTCTTTCTCTCTCTATCTATCTCTCCGCTCTCTTTCATTTTCTTCCTCATCCAAATATATTTTTCTTCTTCCTCACTTATCTACAAAGCAATGTAATTGAAAAGAAACCTTTCTCTGTCCATTTCCACCTCCTTGCTTTTCCTTCTCTCCGCCCCCAACCCCATTTTTTTTCTCTTCTAAACAAAGCAAAAAGCATCCTATTCAAATAAAAGAACAAGGAAACGTTCTGTTTTTATTATTTTGGCTTTAATATTATCTTGACGAGTTCGATAAAGGAACGAACGCGCTAATGAAGAATTATTCACAATTGTGACTGTCTCCATTCTCTCTCTCTCTCTCCTCTCTTACTCTTTATATACATATGTATGTGTGTATATATATATAAAGATGTATATAAGTATGTATATATATATATATATAT
>NC_068983.1:52277338-52286711 GCF_001194135.2 Octopus bimaculoides
TCTCTCTCTCTCTCCTCTCTTACTCTTTATATACATATGTATGTGTGTATATATATATAAAGCTGTATATACGTATATACATGGGTCAGTGGGTGGGTGTGGCGTGCACATGCGTATGTGTATTATATATGATATGTATATATGAATATAATGTAAAGCCATCTAGAACAATATGTTGATATTAAAGTTTTCTCTGATGACAGTAAAACTTTAAAATTTACATGTTGCGTTGACTAACTGACCTTACCTAGTAAATATACTAAACCTTTCAGCCAATGTTAAGTATTTTTTTGAACTAATTTCCATTTACATCAAACGCGTCATTACGGTAATTACAATAAATCTTATTAAATTCTTTTTTGTCTACAAATCTTGATAACTAAGCCTAAACTTCCATCTCTCCAAATCTCCTTAAGTTGACTCTCAGATCAATGAAGAGATATTTTATTCTTTTACTTGTTTCAGTCATTTGACTGCGGCCATGCTGGAGCACTGCTTTTTGTCGAACGAATCGGCCCCAGGACTTATTCTTCGTAAGCTTAGTACTTATTCTATTGCTATCTTCTGGCGAACCGCTAGTTTACTGGACGTAAAAAACACAGTTGTCAAGTGACGTTGGGAGGACAAAAACAGACACACAAATACATATCTGTATACTTATACGAATGGCTTCTTTCAGTTTCCGCCTGCCAAATCCACTCACAAGGCTTTGGTCGGCCCGAGGCAATAGTAGAGGACACTTGCCCAAGGTACCACGCAGTGAGACCGAGCCCGAAACCATGTGGTTGAGAAACAAGCTTCTTACCACACGGTCACTCCTGAAAGTATCGTCCCACCTTTTTCTATCTTGTTTACTGTAACATTATGAAGACATCGTCACTATACACATGATGACATCACTGTTACATCCCATAGAAATCTGACCAATATGCAGCTAAGGCCCCTCGTGGATAGGTTTCATCGTCATTGACTTCTCTTTCCGGACCCAGAAAAAAGGTTTCGGTACCCATCTTTTAATCAGTCTTTCCAAACCACGGATGAAATTTACTCACATCCACGCTTTTCTGTTATTCTCATCATCTAAGGATAACGATAAAGATCCTTCTCGAGTCACATAGATTCATAGTGCTGATTTCTCGGTTTCCCACCCTACTGGATAAGACGCTAGTCCATCAGAGAATTACATATTTTTGCCAGCTGAGAGGACTGGAGCAACGTGAAATGAAGTTATTTTCTTAAGAACACAATGCGTTGCCCCATCCAGGAATCAAACCACAATCTTACGATCTTACAATTGTAAATACTGTTGATTTTATTTATGCGGCACAGGAATAACCCATGATCAGCAAGGTGGTTCTCCCCCAGTGAGGCATTTCCACTGCATTCCTGTGGGTTGACCTTTGCGATCGCTCTAAATATGAGCGACTCAGATGCACCTTTTCTTTGTGAAGACGTGTGGCTTACTGACTAGAGTATTCAGCTCACGATCGTGAGGTCGTGAGTTCGGTTTCCGGCATCGAGTTTTGTCTTGAGAAAGGCACTTCATTTCACGTAACCCCAGTTCCCTCACCTGGCAAGCACGAAACATATCTTTAATACAAAGGTCCAAACTTTTTATATTCTGTGTCACGAAGTATGTTAAGGCTATACGTGTCTGAAGAGTGCTCAGCCACGTGCGTGCATGCAAGCATACAAAGGTTGTTCCATTGATCGGATCATCTGGAACCCTCGTTGTCGTAATCGATTTAGCCACGATTTAGCCCGCATGCAATTTTTGGACAGTTGGTTCAAGATTCAAATGTGACAATCACATGTTTCATTAGATTTAGTCGAGTAATTTCGAATACACTATTCACTTTTCTCTCCATTTATATTTTATTGCAGTATGTTGAGATTTTAAGAAGATTCGATTGCTATTTTTATTACGTCTAAGTGTTGCGTAGACACTATTTTGTGTTTATGTCAGAAGGCCATAAATCAGGTATAGGGCAGTCAATTAATGTAAGCCCAAACTGAATGAACTCAGAATAGAAACGGCCATTCTGATCACTTATATTCGAAGCGAAATCATTTCGGTTCTTCCTGTTTTACCATAGTTGATAAAATAAGTTACTAGTCATATTCTGGAATTGATTCAATGACCTCTCTGCCTACTCTAGAAATGTATGATCTTATGCCAATAGTTTTAACATTTGTGATTAGTGCTATAATATTTTCGTCTCAGATGGAATAATTTCATTTACATACTACGGTGAAAATGATTCGTTATTATGTTGCTCAACATAAGTATGTATGTGTAGTTGAAATTCCCAAAAGGGAATTGTAGAAAGTGCAAAATTATATATATTCACATTGTCTTTCAATTCATTGTGCATTGCGTATTATTACCGCTGCAAGGTATTAAACATTGGCGTGGCATTCTAACTCAAAAGATTTAATTACTAAAATGATACATGATGAGAAAATGGAATCAACGTAACTTAAAGGCATTTTAATCTGCTGACTGAATTATTATCGTTTTGAATGAATTGAAGATGCTTTTTTTACATCTGTCACAACACAAGCATTCATATTCTATTCTCCTAATCTTCTCATTTCTCCTGGTATCTATGCATATAAGGGGCTGCATTTTATCTCTGCATAAGATTGTTGCAATCAGCAATATAACGTTAGTATTTTTCTGTTAATATATGTGGGCTCTTTAATAAGTATCCAGACTGTTGCTATAGTAACGAAGCTAAATCACGCAGAGTGAAGCTGCTTCGTACTGATTGACCGCGAACACTGCTGTGCTTGCGCTCTAAGATTTGCCGTTCTCGCTCAATTTCACTGTTTACAGCAGTGATTGGAAGGAAGGGGTGTAGGGCGTAATCGTCGCAATGATCATGACAGAGTAAGTTGAGCAGAAAATCTGCATCAAAGTTTGCCAAAAATCTTTGTGATACATACTCAGAAGCCTACGCACAGTTTTCATCGTTCTCGACACAAGCGAGATCTTGTGCAACTGAAACCCGATTGTCCTTTCGGTCAGCTGATAGCGGTTTTGACACAAGCTTGGCAGACACTTATTTCATACCCAAATCTTCAGTGATAATGGACTGAACTGAACCGTAACTAATCTGTATATCCTCTGATAATCACGGATGGTGATTCGACGATTTCCTCTCGGGTGTACGCACATCTGCGATGTTCTTCTCAGTTCTGCTGGTTGCGGGTCTACCAGAACGTTCATCAATATCGACATTATTTCGGTCATCTTGGAAACATCTGAACCACTCGTACACTTGTGTGCGGCTGATTCACTCCTCTCCATACACTTTTTGCAAACTTGCGTAGGTCTCTAAGAAGGTATTGCTATGACTACGGAAAAGACCACGGTAACCTCACCAGGAATAGACACATGAAAGCAAGATGCTCTCTCTCTCTCTCTCTCTCTCTCTCTCTCCCTCTCCCTCTCTCCCTCTCCCTCTCCCCCTCTCCCTCTCCCTCTCTTTTTATTTTTCTCGATTTACCGGATCATGATCAAAGAGGTATCGTCACTCGCACGCACCATCTTTGCTACATTCACCCACCTGTTAATGAAACTTTCACGAGAATAACCTGCCTCTCCATTCTCACCTTACTTTTCAAGTGGTACTTGAAAATGCTGATGAGCGATTGGCCAGAGAGGTAAGTTTTCGTCTGTAATCCTTTCGCTCGGGTCTACCACACACATTCTTTCACCATGGCCACAGACAGACAGACAGACAGATGGCTAACTTGATATACGACGAGGTTCTTTCAGATTTTGTCTACCAAATCCGCTCACAAGGCTCTGGCCATCCCCAGGCCATGTTAGAAGACTATTGCCTAAGGTTTCACGCAGTGAGGTTGAACCCAGAACCATATGGTTGGGAAGCAAACATCTTACCTCACAGCCACGCCTGCGCCTCGTATATATACGTATACGTGACTGTGTGCATGTGTTTGTTTCTATGAGTGTGTGTGTAACGCAACATGGCTGCAGCTATGGAGCTTAGACTAGTAAAAATAGACAGACAGGAACAGGAAGATATGCAGAAGTAGCAGAAATGAAAGAAAGAAAGAAAAAAGAAGAAGAGGGGGAGGTGGAAGAGATTAGGGGTTGACGAAGAAGGATGGGGATGATGAAAAGCAGTAAGGAAGAAGGAAAAAAAGATAGATAGATAGATAGATAGATAGATAGATAGATAGAATCAACTAGAAGGCAGTTTATAATTTATTGTAATGATTCAAACATGAACATACCACAGTACCACACACAAAAAAATTCTTTTGTGTTCCGTAGAATCGAATTCTTACCTTTTGTTGCTACAATTTTGGACAAGAATCTTATTTCTAATTAGTCAAATGATTCCCAAAGAGTATGCAGATATGCTGCTAGGCTCCCAGACCATGAATTCTGAATTCGCTTTGTATTAATATAACCGTTCTTAAGATTTCTTCCTGTAGACCTTCTTATATAAGTATTAATGGATGTTTCTCAATGACAAAAGAACGACCATTAATTATTTCCTGTTTTTCTTCTTTAAAGTTTAAACTTTGAATCGTCTCCAAAATAACCAAAAACAACAAAGATGGCGAGACATGAAATGAAGAGAACAAAAATACACGCAAAGAAACTAATAAAAATAATATTCAGAGTTGTATTTAAAGACAAAGCTTCGATGAGACAAGAAGCTAATAATGACAATGGAAGAAGACAAGAAAATGTAGATAACGACGGCGGTGGTCGTGGTGTTGCTGCTGCTGGTGTTGCGGCGATGAGGAATAGGAGGAACAAGAACAGGAAGATATGCAGAAGTAGCAGAAAAGAAGAAAGGAAGAAGAAAGAAAGAAAGAAAGAAAGAAAGAAAGAAGAAAGAAAAAAACAGAAAAACGAAGAAAAAATCAGAAGAAGAAAAAAATCAGAAGAAAAAAAAAGAAAAAAAAAGAAGAAGAAAAAGAAAAAGAAAGAAGAAGAAGAAAAGAAGATGGAAGAAGAAGAAAAGAAGATGGAGGAAGAAGAAAAGAAGACGACACGGTTCCAACAGCTTCTTATTATCGTCCTTCCTCTTCCAAAAGAATCGTTTGTTTGTATGTATAAAGTAGAAACTATTTCTCCAACCAATATATACGATGACGTGTGAAATCCAATTTTTAACAATTAAACACAGGCAACGTGACTATTATTAATTCAATTCAAGTTCAGTACGAAATAACTATTTCTCTCCTCTCCCCTGACACACCTTTTTCTTCTGTTTTCCTACCTTTTGCTTCTATTTCATTTTTTTTTAAATTAAAACTAACAGATTTCTATCTCAACCTAGATATGGTCTCTTTTATTTACAATATACGGTGTTCTTTAGTTCAACTTAAAGGAAATAGGATTAACAGGGAGGTTCGTTTCCTTCCTGTATCATTTCTACGTTCATTTGCTATCATTCAGTTTTTATTTATTTATATTTATTCACATTTTTTTGGTTTATTTGTGTCGTATTGTAATTTGTCAATTTCTGGAGCTCACTGGGTTTTTCTTTATTTTTTATTTTTTTCTGAATCTTATCCTTTTTCTTTAGCATACACTTAATGGCACCAAATTTAATTAACCACATGCTATGGGTGCAGTGTGTTACAAATAAAATATCTAAAGAGAAATGTAGTATAATGTACCTTTAATTTGTTTCAATCATTACACTGAGGCCATGCTGGGGCAACGCGCTGAAGGATTTTATAAAATAAATCGACGCCAGTATTTATGTTTTTTTATTGCAAAGTCTGGTGTTGTTCTATGAGGGTTTTTTGTTCCAAGCACCATATTACAGGGACGAAAACAAACCAATACTGAGTGTCAAGGGACGGTAAGCAGAAAAACATACACATTCATACATGCACATCCATATATAAATGCGATGGGTTACCACACACTTTATACCCAATTCAGTACCGAAGTTTCTGTCGGTCCTGGATCATAGAAGACATTTGCCCAAGATACCACGCAGTTGGACTGAACCTGAAGCCACATGTTTACAAAGCGAGCTACTTAACCATACAGCCATGCTAGAGTTATGTAGCTTATCTTCATAACTATGAAATAGTTATTAGTACTGCTATTGAAACACATGTCAGCCGCATGCGATCCAAAATAATTTAGGGCCGAAGGCGTCCCATCCACGACTCTCTTACCAGTTCGTATCATTGCCATTAGATTCTTCCTTTATTATTTCTACCAAAACATTAGGATGTGATATAAGGAGGCAGAAAACCGTAATTTCTCTTCAAGAAGTTAGAATGTGATGTTAGAATGGAGAATTGTAAGCTAATTCTAGAAGGTTCATCATCCATGTTGCAACACCTCTTGCACATACATACATACATGATGATGGCTGCCCCCTCGTTATACATACAGCTGAACGTTAGTGAAAAAGAAAATACCAACGCTGACCTATTGAGAAATCTACAGTTTATTTATATTACAAGTTCAGGTTTATACCTGTAATTATCAGGGCATTGAGATATGTAATACACAGCCTAAATACCAATCTTGAGAAATTGCTCTTCTCAAAACCAGAAAGGAGAAAACTACAGATCCAATCCAACACTGGGAATGTAAAATTATGTAAAACTTTCCAGAAGTTTATCATTTAAGTATACATGAGCATGTCTAGATACGCAACTATATGCATGAGAATACATAAAACATACAAATCTGCAAGTATACATATATATATATATATATATATATATATATATATATATATATATATATATATATATGTATATACCCTGTTGGGGTTGTTGAAATTTCAGTAAAGGAGCTTTAGATCTAGGTTAGAAAACAGCTCTTTCTCAATTTGCAAGAAATCTTGAAATAAAACTGAATAATGACATACATACAACACGTATGTATACATGAACGTGAATGTACTATTGAAAGTCCAGTAAAAAAAAGATTAGAGGAAGATTATGGTGAATTTATGCGGAACTTACAGCTCTTGTACCCTCTCTATAAATTGTACCTATCATCATAAGTGCATTATGCTATGTACATACAAATTTACAGCAAAATCTTAGGAATATTAGGTTTCGGAGAAAAGACAAAGGACACTGAGGTGGATTCTCCAAATCCAATATATTATAGGCAAAGTAAAGATTTGTAAAAGATTTGTAAAATATTGCAAAAATTCTCCATCTAAGATTCTTTAAAAGAATAAACACACACAGTTGGGTATATACCATCGACAGCTCAACCAACACATTAACTCTACAACATATTTTCAAACACCGACTCCTTTCTTAACTCAAGAAGTCTTGATTTATTAGCGACTAGTTTGAACTCTTAAGAACTTAAATGAAATCAAAGAAAAAAAAAGCATACATACAAAGAAAAAACATGTGCGTGTGTGTGTATTTATGCATGTATATATACATGTATAGCATAGTCGTATTAGATGATGAATTTGTAGAAATTTCCAAATTCTACCGAAAGGCACTGGCAGATATGCGGTTCATTAGAGCGGTGAATAAACTATATTGGATATCGAAATATGGCTCATTAGATCAAAAGTTCAAACTCCTGCCGATGGCAGCGTTGCTGGCCGCATTCTCCAGTTCGATGAAATAATACTCCAGTCAATTAATTTTTATGGTATACGTTCTGAGTTCAAATTCTACCGAGGTCGTCTTTGCGCTTCATCTTATCGGGATTGATAAACTAAGCATCAGTAAAACACTGGGGTTGATGTAATCAACTAGTCCCCGCCCTTCCCCCAAATTTCAGGCCTTGTGCCTATATTAGAAAGGACATTTATGCTGTCTTGTACGAATGCCTAATGTAACTCAACAGCATTAGATGTTCAATTCTCGTATCCCTTCTAATGCGGCGAGTTGGCAGAAACGTTAGCACTCCGGGCAAAATTCTTAGCGGTATTTCGTCTGCCTTTACGTTCTGAGTTCAAATTCTGCCGAAGTCGACTTTGCCTTTCATCCTTTCGGGGCTCGAGAAATTAAGTAGCAGTTGCGTACTGGGGCTGATCTAATTTCAAGCCTTGTACCTAGAGCAGAAAAGAAAAGAATGCTCGCAACCCTTCCTAAGTGAAGCTTACAGACCAAGGAGCAGAGCACATGTGATTGATGATACAGAGGAATTTCGAACGTTGCAATAGATATGGATTCAAATCTTGCAATAACTCTGAGTAGCTGCTGCAATTTCTAAGTGAAGCATAATTTCTCCGATATGTATTTCCCTTTTATAAACCTCTCCATCATGACTAGTGTAGCTAAGATGACAGACTTCTCTTTCAAGTGTATATGAAATCATTCATAGTTGAAGCTGTTGTTGTGTAACTATCAATAAACTTCGCTGAGGACTATTATGGTTAATGAGGAATTTCTCCTACCACCATTCCACTTTTAAATATCTTAATGACAAAATTAGCTAATATGATCTTGCTACTAGTCTTACAGATTGTGATCTGAGGGAATGTGGTTACTATTTCTAGCAGGTTTTGCTCTCTGATAGAAATTCTTCTATTGGTTTGAAATGATTGCATGTTATTTACCTGGCGTCGATTCATTTTTACTACAAGCATTTTCGTCGTAAATGAAAGAAGATATAGTTTCTTTAGAATAAAAGTTACACAGGGTGAACCAAGTTTGTAGGAAAATTCTAAGTGTTTTAGAGTAAGTAGCTATAAGGCTAGAAATGTGTTATAAACACTTAACGGAATTTCTAAAGCAAATTGTATTATAGTCTAAACGTTTCTTGTTATGAAGAAAAATATATAGTGTCTCTTGTGTGTACAGTTAGATATCCGACTGCTACTGGTGCATTTAAAGTTTCACTTAGAGAATCATTCAGTCTACTTCAGTAAATTAGTGTAGGTACTTATGTAATTAGTAGTATGAGACTTCTGGTTATGATATAGAAAACGAATATAGTAAAAAAAAAAAGCAAGATAAACAAGGGATGCTGCTAATATCATTTGCTCCTTATGTCTGTTACACCGTTGTGGATATTTGCATATTCTGTAGTGAGATTTCAAGGGTAATCGTATGCGCAACTACAACAGTTAATCAAGGGATCCAGCTGCATTTTGAACACTCACCACAGTTGATGCAAGTAACCATAATGATGAAATGTGCGGGGAAAGCAATATACATACACGTAGAAGTGGCTGTGCGTTAAGAAGCTTGTTTGCCAACCACATGGTTCCGGGTTCACTCTCACTGCTCGGCATCTTGGACAAGTGTCTGCTACAGCCTTGGACCAACAAAAGCCTTGCGAGTGGATTTGGTAGACGGGAATTGAAAGAATCCCATCGTGTATATATATATATATGTGTGTGTGTGTGTGTGTGTGTGTGTGTGTGTGTGT
>NC_068983.1:52287038-52293852 GCF_001194135.2 Octopus bimaculoides
TAAACAAGATAAATGATATGCACATACAGATTCTGTCACAAAGAGTACGTCCAGGGTTCGATTTTTTTTACTAAAAGGCGGTGCTCCAGCATGGCCACAGTCAAAATGACTGAAACATGTAACAGAATAAAAGAATGAACGTTACACATGTTGCACCAAATAAGCAAGAACAATTCTACCAAAGTAGTTTAGACTGCTGAATCATAATCTTTCCTACTCTAAGCACAAGGTCCGAAATTTTTGGGAGAGGGGGCCGGTCGATTAGATCGACCCCAGTACGCAACTGGTACTTAATTTATCGACTCCGAAGGGATGAAAGACAAAATCGACATCGGAGGAATTTGAACTCAGAACGTAAAGACAGACGAAATACCGCTAACCATTTCGCCTGGCGTGCTAACGATTCTGCCACCTCACCGCCTTACTGCTTAGATATAAGACTTTAAATACCTAGTAAACACTTAATATATTTCTATACTAAATGATATTCAGTATATTTAAAGTGGCGAGTTGGAACAATAGTTAGTGCGTGGGATAGAATCGTTAGAGGCATTTCTTCTGTGTTACAATGTTCTCATTTCGAATTCCATAGAGGTCGATAAAATAAGTACTAATTAAACATATGTGTAGAAGTATTAGATTTGTAATTTCCACTCAAAAGCAATTATTTCGGAATCTACCCTCGTTACGCCGTTCTGTTAGTCTTCTTATTTAGCTTAGATCAGTCTTTAAAGAGCAAAACTATAACCAAAGATTATTTCGTATGTGTATTTCGTGTGCAAGATTCTTGATGTGGATACGTGTGTTGAAAGAAATACAATTAAACCTTGGGAGAGGCATTATGCCGGTAATAAACACACGCACTGGTTCAGTCCTTTATTAATTTATATAGTTTTTTCTGATCTGATATAAACGAAATTGTTACAAACACACATATGGACGCACATACTTACATATAAGCACGAACACATAAGTGCGTGCACACATATGAGCGTGCACACATACGAGCTTGCACACACTCACAGGCTCATACCGAACAGTTTCGAAACAACGCCAAATCATACATTCAAAATAAATGGAAGTGGAAAGACAAGTTACTGAAGAGATTGCTAGAGTGCAATGAAATAATTTAACAAAATACTATATAAATTAATAAAGGACTGAACCAGTGCGTGTGTTTATTACCGGCATAATGCCTCTCCCAAGGTTTAATTGTATAACCAAAGACATTTAAACTGTAACCATTATGTCATTTATTTTTTTTTAGTGTTACCAAAGGTTTTAGATTACTTCATCTAATGTGATCTTTCTTTTCTATAACGGTATGTTATATCTTAGATTTCGCTTTTTTTTCTGTGAATTCGATATACCATACAGAGACTCCCTAGTTAGCTAGCAAATAAAAGTGCGGGAAATAAAACAGGATTTATATTAAAAATTCCATCAGAAATTATTTTAAATTCCTCAGAAAATATTAGTTTCAAAATTTGGCGCAAGGCCAGGCAGTCCGGAAGAGGATGCATTTCGATTACATCGACACATGTACTCAACTGGTTCTTATTTCATCGACCCCCAAAAGCATGAAAGGCAAAGTCGACCTCGGTGGAATTTGAACTGAGTGTAAAGCCGGACGAAATGCCGCTAAACATTTCGCCCGGCGTGCTAGCGATTGTATCAGCTCATTACCTTACTTGGTTCGATTATATTACTGGGAACGGCGTTAACGTCACCATTTATCATTTTCCTTCTTTCATGTATCTGAACCCTATACCATGAAGAAAAGTAATCAATACAGGAGTATTTATTTGTAAACTTCAGCAGCAAATAAGACAATTTCGTTTGTGTATACAACACAACATGATTCAAGTTTAATGGCATAAACTACAAAACAAATCCTGTTACAACAAACTCAAATGACAATCATTTATAAATGTTGGATAATGGGTTTTCCTTTGGAATGAATTGTGCCAGATTCTCTACATTGCAAAATCAATCCTGGTTAAATTCAGTGGAAGTGGCTCTGCTTCATTTCGTAAATTCGATGTTTATATGCCACCTTGGGGAAATATTATCGACTACCTATTCTGAACGGAAAGAGCAGCAGATTCGAAAATGCATCGCCTCATAGCAGAAAGTATCACATAATTTGATAGCGTTATTATCACAACAACCCAATTTACTTGCAAAGTCTTTCCTATAGCTGATGGCTTGATAGTGAAAGCATGGTTATTGCCTTTTTTTTCCTAATATTTTGCTTTTTTGTTACTTCAGCATGTAAGTATGTTTATCAACATCTATTGCAGTTGTTTTGTACACATACTGAAGGATATAGAAAGTGGCAGAACATTTTATTTTTTTAATAAAAGCATTATATATTGCATTTTTAGATATTCCTCGATTTCTATTTTTTGGGTTAAAGCATTAATCTATTGAACGTAGACATAAAACTACGTAGGCAATATAAAGATTCGTGCGTCAGAATTGTAGCATAAACCAGTTATATCTTATTATTGCTGCCTTCACAGGAGAGTATGATGAAGAGATGTGAAGTGGTCTGAGCCACCACTCATCGTGTTAAATTCAGCCATGCCAACACTTCACTCTCACCTGCAAAGGATCAAGTTTCGCTTGTGAATATTGCCTGTATCCACTGGAGTTATTACGGACGTCTACGACAATCAAACGAAAGCTGGCTTTTGTAATGAAATATCTGTTACATTCTATTACATACATTCTTACATCATATACAAGTGTAAATCAAAGAAAATGCCATGATTTCAGAATTCAGATTTAATTTCGAATGTATAAGATAAAAGAATTGTAAAGTGTCACAAATATTTTATAGGTTGATTTTGTACAAGTGGTCAACTTGAAACAGCTATGCAGTGGCAACAGTAATGATAACAAAAGAAAATATTAGAAAATAGCGAATATCGCCAACCAACGCGTCAACATGCCAACGAGTAGAAGAGTGAACGGGGCAGCGAGAGAACGATTCAGCGAGTAGTGGAGCCAAGGAATTAGAGACTCAGTGAGCGAACGAGCCAATGATAAGAATGAGTCTATGAGCAAACACGCCAATGATCGAACGAACCCATGAGCGAACGAGCCAACGAGTGAAAAGATAGAAATGGAAAATGCCAATTAACAAAAGAAGCAAAAGGCGAACGAGCCTAGGAGAGGAAAAAGCAAACATTGATCGATCTCTACGAATGGAGGAGCCGATGAGAAAACGAGCAAATGAGTGAATGAGTCCAGGAAGCAAAGGTACTACTAGCCAAAGAGTCAATGAGCTAACAGTGGATGTTAAGTCATTGCTCACTCTGAAATATATAACAGCCAACTCAATTATAATATTGGTTCTCTAAGTATAGTCATGGAAACACAACGACAGAGAAAAGGGTGTTGTGGTCCTTACTGTTAACCGCCTTTGATAATAGCTTTGTTCAGACACCCCAAAGCACGCTGTGTTTAACACCAAAAGCAAGAATAGCTATCTGCCGCACAATGGACAATGGCTTTCTACTATAACCTCCACTTAACCATTATATTGTTTTGAAATTTTGTCACCAGGCCAACAATTTCGAGTCTAGAGGTAAGTCGATTACATCGACCCCAGTAATCAGCCTTATTTTATCGACCCCTAAAATCAAAGGTAAGTTCGACCTCGATAGAATTTTACCTCAGAATGTAAGGACGGATGAAATGGCGGTAAGTATTTTGCCTGGCATATTAACGACTCTACTAGCTCGCCGCCTTGAACTGACCATTATAGTAGAAGTTGAATTTGATGGAAATAAATTTCAGGAAGCCCGCCGTGTACATTTGTGTGTGTGTGTCTCTCTCTCTTTCTCTCTCTCTCTCTCTCTCTCTCTCTCTCTCTCTCTCTCTCTCTCTCTCTCTCTCTCTCTCTCTCTCTCTCTCTGTCTCTCTCTGTGTGTGTGTGTGTGTAACTGATCTATATTCCGTAGGAATGTTAATATCTGCGACAGAATCGATATAAACATGGTTCAAGCGAAGACCTTTACGACATTTCTTCTGTTTTGAGATACAGAAACTCCTATGTTACTTAAGCCGTCAGATAGAACATTTGAAACATGCAACCAAGAACGATATTGTTCAGTAAATGCTACGTAAATATGAAATAAATTGAAATCAAAATTTCTTATCAAACTGGATATAAACAAAACTTAAGCTTATTTAGTCAGTTAAATATTAATTCAATTTTCATACAGCTATCTAGTAACAGACAAGCTATGTCGTGTCAGCTTATCATGTCCTGTGAATCTATAGCGAATGCCGGCATTGTAATTATATACTGAGACACATGGCGATAGCGAAATAAAATTGATGGAATATCCAACTAAATGTTTTATAGTATTCTGTAAAGTCCGGCTCCAAATCTTACTGAGGATGGTTTTGTTTATTAGATTCGATGAACAGTTAGTAGTCTAATAAATATTTCTTTCTTCTAAATGCTATTAGCTTTCCCTAAAATATTCGACCAGTTAAAAGGAAAGAGGCCCTTGTTGGGCGTGGGGGAACAATGCTACTTCATCTGAAGTCGAATACTGGATTTTCTGACTATTTGCATCGGTCAATTTTTGCTTTTGCATTTCAGGATGTAAGATTAATAGAAAATAATGAATTTTATACAATCAGTCCAGTCTATTGAATTCCCCTTTCCCTTAGCAAAAGTTTCCAGAAATTTCTCCTTTCTAGTATTGCACAACACTATCTTCTCTAAATAATCACACGAATGCCATCAGCCAAATAAACGCATTAGCATGGGAGAATTATTCGGAAATGGAACAGCTTTTGAAGGGAAATCGAATACTTATTTAAGTAATAATTCAAATCTACAGTATTTGCATTGTCCCTGTCCGAAGCTATTAACTGGATTGTGTCATTTATCCTGAAAAAAAAAACCTTGATGTATTTGGATATCATATAATGAGATTTATTATTGGTAAACACCTCGTCGACAAATTTAAAATACTAAGTCTACAAGTAATGACGAAATAAGTAAAAACATTTTTTAGTAAATTTTAAAGCAGTTCTCTCAAACGGGTTTACTTCAAACAATCAGGTTGTGGTTTCTCTAAATTTAATCTGGAGAGAATCATGCCAGAGCAGAGAGCCGGGGACGTTCCCCCGACAGATAGACAGACCAGATCTCCAAAAGCTCCAATGATAATCTTTGTTACCTGGAGCAAGGATAGGTGGTGAAATTATATTAATGCGATTTATCTTTTTAGAAAGTACAAATAATTATTAACTATTGTGTTGTTGTTGGTACTCCGTCGCTTACGACGCCAAGGGTTCCAGTCGATCCGATCAACGGAACAGCCTGCTCGTGAAATTAACGTGCAGGTGGCTGAGCACTCCACAGACACGTGTACCCTTAACGTAGTTCTCGGGGATATTCAGCGTGACACAGAGTCTGACAAGGCTGACCTTTTGAATTACAGGCACAACAGAAACAGGAAGTAAGAGTGAGAGAAAGTTGTGGTGAAAGAGTACAGCAGGGCTCACTGCCATCCCCTGCCGGAGCCTCGTGGAGCTTTAGGTGTTTTAGCACAATAAACACTCACAACGCCCGGTCTGGAAATCGGAACCGCGAGTCCGCTGCCCTAACCACTGGGCCATTGCGCCTCCACTAATTATTAACTATAACCTTAGTGAAAGCCTCTTCAACAATTTACAGGAATGTATTAACTCAGAAACCGATGGATACCTAGTATTTGTTCTAAGTTCAAATATAACCTATGCCATTTTTGCTTTTATTCATCCAAGGTCGATAAAAAAAAAAGGCTGAAAGTGAATACAGAAGTTCATTGAATCTATCATGTTCTCCGCCAAGATATCTAAAGTGACAAAAGGTTTTGTAGAATTTGGGAGTTCCCCCTTGCGTTTTCATCTCAAACCCTGCAAGCAGTTATTTGAATGTTGTACTACCTCCCTCACCTGGTAAAACTTCACCACCTTTTCCTTTGGCGCCTTTACGCAGGTGCCTCCCACCTCTCCTGAAATTACACTGTCGAGCCCAAGAGGTTGAGAATGCCGACATCATTCGCTCCTAGAAATCTAAGAAACATTAACAGAGCGAGAGAAAAGCTGTGTCCTTGAGCCTAAGCTGGAAATCAATTTTGTAGCCAATCAGTTTACTTTCATCGACGATCACATAGAATTAAAATCCAAAGTGATTTGGCCCAGTCCAGCCCATCGATTTTGTGGTTTACCTCGTCCGATATGGCAATATTTATCAAGGACGTTTAGAAGTCATATGATGAACATTTTCCTCCAGCATTTTACAGGTTCCACTATCGAGTCATTTCCATACCAACCGTTACCATTAGAAACTCCGTATGATTACAATATATCGGGATGGGCTTCTGATAATCTAGGAAAAATAGGCCACATGACTACCGCCAACAATCTGATTGCGGCACTTAATTTTAACGAAACATCTATAAATTGATAGCGATCAAACTGCTGATGTAATGCTGACAGGCATAATACAAACATCGGAGCGAATGAATGCATATCTATGCATATCTATATATATCTATCTATATAGATATGCAGGGCAGGGAATCGTCAATTAGTAATAAAATTAATAATTAACAATTTTGCCGGGTAGCTCAGTATGAAAAAACCTTTTCGGTAAAATCATTTATAATCATAAATATATAGGGATTGACAGTAACCTGCTTCTCCAACATACTGAGAATTCAGAAATAGCAGCCAAAGAACTACTGATTCCAAAACTACAAATTTTACTCTAAATTGATAGCGATCAAACTGCTGATGT
>NC_068983.1:52300735-52312738 GCF_001194135.2 Octopus bimaculoides
GAGAGAGAGAGAGAGAGAGAGAGAGAGAGAGAGGGACACTTAGAGAGAAAGAGACACTTAGAGAGAGAGAGATTCATACATATACATATATACATAAAAACATACAAATACTTGAAGTTATGCAAATTTCTTACCATAATTCTCTAACATATATATATATATGTATATTAGTTGCATAATCTTCTAACAATATTTTTTTTTTCACTCACAGTTATTGTGGTAAGCAAAATTTGTTAACATAAATAACAACAACTAGAAATACGCAGATCAACTGTGGAGATATCTTAGACTTAGTAATGGAAATTTTGCATGGCAAATGAAATATATACAGCTGCAATATTTGATTCATAATCAAGCAAAATGTTTGTTATCACTCTCTCTTCTGCTGCAGAAACTTCGTCTCGTTTTCCTATTATATTCATTTAATTTTATGTATATTTAATTTATATCATTTTATATGTGTTTTATTTTAAAATTGCTGCTGGTTAAATCTAGATGGAGACTATCTTTTTCCTGTTTCATATTTCGTATTTCGGAAAGGCGGATTATAATTTTCCAAATAAAATAAAATGAAGAAAATATCGCTAATACTGTTGTAATGTATTATGTAACCTATTATTAAGCTAAGATTAGGTCGATGTTCTTCATCCGTGAAGATCTATCGAACGTTATATGAATACGTTTTACAAGTATTTTTCTATATCATTCAACTGGAATTTGCTAAGGGTCGGTCAGTTCATTAATATGTTTCTTTTCCTCGGGGGCATGGCTACGTGCTAGAGAAGACCGATTTATAACTACGTGGTTTCAGTTTCAGTCCCACTGCGTGGCACCTAGCTTCAATGTAATACACTTTAGACTTTAAATGATCAATTCCTTGACCGTTTATTAGCAAGAGAGAAACATAGAGGAAGCCAATCGCAGGCGTAGAAAAGGCGGCGAGCTGGCAGAAACGTTAGCACGCCAGGCGAAATGCTTAACGGTGTTTCGTCTGTCGTCACGTTCTGAGTTCAAATTCCGCCAAAGTCGACTGTGCCTTTCATCCTTTCGGGGTCGATAAATTAAGTACCAGTTATGCACTGAGGTCGATGTAATCGACTTAATCCCTTTGTCTGTCCTTGTTTGTCCCTTCTATGTTTAGCCCCTTATGGGCAATAAAGAAATAAGAAAAGTTAACACGCTGGGCGAAATGCTTTGCGGTATTTCGTCTGGCTACGCGTATTGAGTACAAATTCCGCCGAGGTCGACTTCGCCTTTCATCCTTTTGGGATCTATAAATTAAGTACTAGTTGCGTACTGGGTTCGATCTAATCGACTGGCCCTCTCTACCAAAATTTCGGGCCTTGTGCCTAGAGTAGAAAAGATATATAGGCACAGGAGTGCTGTGTGTCAGAAGTTTTCTTCCGAAAGACATGGTTCCGGATTGTGTTCCGCTGCGAAACATCCTGGGCACTTGTCTTTTACTATAGCTTCTGGCCAACCAAAACCTTGTGAGTGGATTTGCTAGCCAGAAATTGAAAGAGGCCACTGGTGTGTGTTTGTATGCGTGTATATGCGTTGTGTGCGAGTGTGTGAGGGCTTTTGTGGGGTGTTTTGTGTCTGTCTTTGTCCCATTACCATACCTTTAAAGCCGATGTTGGGGTGTTTACGTCCCTGCAGTTTAGCGATTCGGCAAATGAGACGGATACAATAAATACTGGCGTCAATATGTTTGACGGAAGACTTCAAAGCAGTGTCCCAGGATGACTGCAATCTAATGACTGAAACAAGTACGAGAGAAAAGATTAATTTTGTTCTTTTATTTATTTAAGAAGTCGGTGCGGATTGGAGGGACTGTGCTATATTGTTAAAAATTTGAAGTGCTTGTTGGGGATGTTTATCCCCAAGTTAAACCAGACCTGTCAAACAACCAAATGGCCAAATAGCTTTCAGCCACAACTATGCCCTAATTAATTCCACCGCGGCTAAGACGAAGCGGCGAATTGCGTTAGTTATTAATAGGTCTGTTGGATAGCTTTACAGTGAACTCAAATCACTTTCATCCTTTTGTGGTGAGTAAATAGGGTATCATTCCTGTAGTAGGGTTTTTAAGGGTTTATTCGTTACTTCCTTCTCATCTGTTTACTATTCTCTCTTCAGCACAAAAAAAAAGAACAATTTTCGTCAGATCTGAAGAAGGATGGAAAATGCCCAAGATATGTCATATGATAATATCCTGCCTTTTCTATATTCAGAATGTAGGTTAGTGGTCCCGAAACTTGTTTTAGTTGTAGTACACTTAATTGGTAAAGAAATATCAGAAAAGGTAAACTGCCAGTCTAAGTTGTTAATTTTTTTTTTTTAATACTGAGTTCGGATATGATTTAGCTTTACATCAAGGTGATACTGATAGAAAAAATGCCAGTCGCTAACTGAAGACGCTTACATAAGTAGCGTTCAACAAAACTTAGAAATAATCACCATTTGGAATATTGTGGAAAGGAAGATACAATATAGACAAATCACTCTCTTACAGTATATATTTACAACCTTTTATATTTAAAGTTAAAAACTTCTCTAGAAACCCTTGTCTTTTACATCTCCTTAAGACTGAAAAAATAAAACTTTCTGAATCATACCTTGTAACGTACTGAGGTAATAAACTGTATAAACTCTTCTGTTGTAAACTATCATTATGATGAATATTTTAGTTCGATAGAGTAACGAATTTGTTATGAAGGACGACAGCACCTATAAATACCTAGTAGAACTGATTTAGGTATTTCTAATTCTTTCTAAATAGCAGATCAATAGTGTCCATGACACTTTATAGAACTTTTAAGACTGGAGGAGCGGAACGAGGAAGTTACCATCAAATCGGAAACCGAGACTGAATATTTACAGCAGAGTTGACTCCACTAAATACCACCAAGTTTCAAGCAGCACTATGGACTCAAGTGATAGATTAAGTCAACCATGCGTGTATATCTAAATATAATTTGAATTAAAAACACAAAAAGCGGAAAAGAATACCTCAAACCTGCAATCCGATTTTCTATTGATTCTGCCATTCATCCAGCTTCGACTAATGCTGTTCTTTCCGACCTTGTGAGGTTGAAGAGCAACGTTGATCTCGCCAGGATTTGAACACAGCAAATAAAACCACATAAAAGCCAGGTAGTTCGTCCAATGCTCTTATGACTCTGCAATTCATCGCTGTAACATATTAAACTACGTACACCTTTGATTGCTATATATTCCAATTAGGTATTTATATCGATTTAATTGATCAGACCTCCTACCAAACAATCTGTCTTTGTACTCGAGTTATAAATCGTGATTATTAGTTAAGATACTGGATAAAACACCTTAAATTATGTATACCCTTCCCATTAACTTCTGACTTCAGCTCCCATCGTAGCCGACAGATAGATGATAATCAATAATGGAGGTACGAATTTCAAATAGTATTGAGAAAAACGATGATAACATTGATACATGAAGAAAGAAGTGTCGCTTCAAACGCATACAAACGCACATATAAATATGTATGAACACATGTTTGTGTGTGTGTATTATATTTTATTGTATTATATTATATTATATTATGTTATATGTTTTATATACATATATTGCTTATATAATGTCTTTCAAGTGTTCCTAGCAAAAATAGAAGCTGAGAGTATTCGATAAGCTTTTAGAAAACCGGAATCGATTCAACACGTTAGTACCGTTTCCGCCCCATAAAACTCTATCTGAAACAGTTTCTACGAAAAGGCAACTAAATCCAGAAGAGCTTGTCTGGGTCAATATATTTTTATTTCGCCAAATTCTTTGATAAAGTCCACCATGACATTTTCTGCCAAAAGTAGGAAAATAAAAACGTGGATATATCAAGAACGTTTATTATTTTAACATCAGATTTACTTATGGCACGAAGACAAACGTTTACATGAACGGTAAATTATCAGGAAAAAATGTACACAGTAAAAAATGGTGTATACAATGGAGGACATTTTAGGAAACATTTCCCCAAGATGTCACGCTCACAGTAGCATATACAGGAGAGGTGTGTAGTGAAGGGCGAGGAGCGAACCGCCACTGGTGATGCTTTTATTGAGACTGCACTTATGGATTTGGTGCATAAATCTGTATAGGTTTAGGGACCCGGTAGTGTAGGAACATCAAGGGCAGCCATGGGCGTAACACACTTTAGCTACCATTTAGAATTTAAACCGGCTATCTCCGGTCCAAATATATTACCTGTTTTTTGTTCAAACTGACCAGATGTGGCCTCTTAAACTTCATCTACAATGCCATTCTAAACATCTGATTATTTAAATCCCAAAGTTATAATATAGGATTAATTCAAAGCAACGTGAATAAAGAAGTATTGTACATTATTTACATTTGACGGATATTTGTCATCTTGTTTGTTGTTAACACACCCCGGCGGCCCGGGTTCGATTCCTGGCATGGGAACGCCTTCATATAGGCACAGGAGTGGGTGTGTGGCAAGTCGCTCGCTTACCAACCACATGGTTCTGGGTTCAGTCCTACTGCGTGGCACCTTGGGCAAGTGTCTTCTAGTATAGCCTCGAGCCGACCAAAGTCTTATGAGTGGATTTGGTAGACGAAACTGAAAGAAGCCCGTCGTATATATGTGTGTGTGTGTGTGTGTGTGTGTGTGTGTGTGTGTATGTGTATGTTTGTGTCTGTGTTTGTCCCCACCCAACATCGCTTGAAAACCGATGGTGGTGTGTTTATGTCCCCGTAACTTAGCGGTTCGGCAAAAAAGACCGATAGAATAAAGTGAATGCTAAAGGGTTAATTTGAAGCCGTATGATTCGGTGGTTAGAGCGTCGGGCTCCTAATCATGTGGTAGTGAATTTCACTCCTGGACCGGGTTGTGTGTCGTGTTCTTGAGCAAGGCACTTTAATTCACATTGATCCAGTTCACTCAGCTGTAGAAATTAGTTACTACGTTAATAGTGCCAAGCCTTTGCTTTTCCCTTGGATAACATCGGTGGCATAGGGATGGGAGCTTGATACGCATAAGCAACTGCGGGTTTTCTATAAAACATCTTCGCCAGCTCGTTCCTGCCAGCTCGCCGCCTTCACATATATGATATATTGTATTACATATATATGTACACACACATATATGTATACATATTTATGCGTATATATACGTATATGTATACGTGTGTGTGTGTGTGTGTGTTAGCAGAGAGAAACCCAGCCTTGCTCGGGATTAAAATGGCATAGTTTTTTTTATTGCTTTACTTGTTTCTGTCATGTGACTACGGCCATGCTGGGACACCGCCGTTGGTCGAACAAGTCGACCACAGGATTTATTCTTTGTAAGCCTAGTACTTCTACCAGTCTTTTTTTTTTTTTTTTTTTTTTTTTTGCGGAACCGCTAAGTTATGGGAACGTACACACAGCAGCATTCGTTGTCAAGCAATGGTGGGGGCTACAAACACACGCACACAGAAATATACACATATATACGACACTCTTCGTTCAGTTTCCGTGTACGAAATCCACTCAAGTTAGGGTGCTAAAATCACATATGTTTCGTGTTTTGACAAAACACGGGTTATAAAATCTAAAGACTAAAATCCCTTTTGCATGAGTGATATGGTGGATAAGGAGTCCTGACATTTTAAGTAAACTGAGACTCAAATGAAAGACTGATATAACATCTTGAACCCTTCTATAACAGTTAAGGTTCATGTCGTAACTTAAAGCAAATGTGAACTCCAAAGTATTTGCAAGTTAAGAAGAGGTATACTGATCAGTTAAATTTTGTACATAAGTAGTAGTTTGTATAAATGTAGTTTGAATGTCACTAAGTATATCTATGGCTATGCATGAAATATTAAATAGAAAATGCTTGAGAAATAAAATGCACTTACCTATTTAAAATCTGAAACGCTAAGGAATTAAAACAACGAATTGAAATAATATGTTTAGAAATTCAAAACAATACTAAATAAATTTACCGTTAATGAGATGTCTGTTTATAGCCATGAAGCATTTTTCGTCAAATTTTGACAGGTTTCAAAAATTTCAAATCTATATTAATGGATAGGACAAATTTGACGAAAAATTAGCACACTCTGGTAGCGAACTCGTGCCGTCGTCCTTTCTATGCATGTGCGTAAAAATGGGAAAATGTTATGCTTTGGGGCAGATTTCGTCAAGTTAATGTCACGACGGCTAGTACGAAAAATGCCTAAATTGTGTTTGAGAAATAAAATGCACTTACCTATTTAAAACCTTAAATGATGAAAGATTAAAACAACGAATTGAATTAATAAGTTATAGCAAATCTAAACAATGCTAAATAAATTACCGTTAATGAGATGTCTGTTTATAGCCATGAAACATATTTCGTCAAATTTTGACATTTTTCAAAAATTTCAAATCTATATTAATGGATCGGACAAATTTGACAAAAAAATTAGCACACTCTGATAGCGAACCCGTGCCGTCTTCCTTTCTATGCATGTGCGTAAAATGGCAAAATTTTATGCTTTGGGTAAGATTTCTTCAAATTGATGTCAAAACGGATAGTGTACAAAATGTCTAAATTGTGTTTGAGAAATAAAATGCACTTACCTATTTAAAGCCTGAAACGATGGAGGATTTGAATTGAAATACTAAGTTCGCATTGAAATGAAGAATTAGCAAATGCGAAATAGTTTATCGTTAATAAGCTGCCTGTTTATACCCATGAGACATTTTTCGTCAAATTTCGGCATTTTTCCTCAAACTGATGACACGATGGCTAGTGCGAAACATGCCGAAATTTTACGATATTTGAAAAGTCGATGGTGTTTTAAAATAAATTTTTTAAAAATTCCAAGTGCATAAGTGACCTTATGGGCATAAGCCCCAAACACGTGTCAATTTTCATAAAGGTCTGTTGGATAGTCACGGAGGAGTTAAAATAACAAATTTACAAACTCACAAGCTTGCCATTTATTATTATAGATATATATTTATAGTCAATGGTAAAATCTATATAAGATTTTATCAAGTAGCCAGCATGTAATAAACCATAAAGGTAAGCATTAATACAAAATATATAATTATATAAATATGATTATTGTAAGGGCACTAATGAGTAGACCCACATGCTAGAAATAGACGCCAAATGGCTCTAAGAGCTACATTATTTACCACATTTAAGCCATTTTAAACCATTAAACCATTTAAAGATCGTTTTTGTTCATTTCTTTGGCTTTTAGCCCGTGCCAATGTGGTAAATAATATAATTCTTAGAGCCATTTGGCGTCTGTTTCTAACATGTGGGGCTGCTCATTAGTACCCTTGTAATAATTATATTTATATAATTATATATTTTGCGTGTATATATATATATATATATATATATATATATACGCATGCACACACGCATATAGCTATATGTATACACTCACCAACACACACATATATATATACTCTTTTTTTCTCTTTTACTTGTTTCAGTCTTTTGACTGTGGCCATGTTGGAGCACCGCCTTTTTTGAAAATAAGGAACGCTTCACGAATTTGCGTGTCATCCTTGCGCAGGGGCCATGCTAATCTTCTCTGTATCGTTCCAATTTTAGAATATGTACCGCCGATATATATATATATTATATACTCTCTTTCTCTCTCTTTTACTTGTTTCAGTCATTTGATGCGGCCACGCTGCAGCACCGCCTTTAGTCGAGCAAATGGACCCCGGGATTGACAGACAGACAGACAGACAGATAGATAGATAGATAGATAGATAGATAGATAGATAGATAGATAGATAGATAGATAGATAGATAGATGCTGTCCAAGCAGGCAGAATTGAGTGTATAAGACGTTCACTTCGCTACTATAAATCGCTGACTGAGATGTCACTCTGAGATAGCTAAAAAAGTGCCTTGACTTTACCATATTCTTTGGATGACCCACAGATCTGAGTTAAATCTGATAGCCAGAAATTATGCCGATGCCCATCGCATTGCTTGACCGTGTACCTGAAAGTTAGTCTAGGCGCAAATCGCTCGACAATGTTTCAGCTAAAAAACTGATGTAAGATAACACGCCTGTGGACTACAAAACCACTTCCTAACTAATTTATTTAAATTAGTAGGTAGTTCGGATCTATTTTAAAACGGGGGCCACATTTTTCATTAATGTTTTACGTAGTGTTTTTGGTACGGAAAGACTTTCAAACTTCGTATACTTATCTATTTTGTGTTATAGAACAGAAAAATATGTTTGTATTCGAATTTATTTCATATAAAAAATTGTCTTATTTCGATAATTTCAACCAATCACTGACAAGTATTCAGTTGTTTACATTTACTCCTTTGGCTGATTAAGCGGTGTAAAGCGTATTTAATCTCCATACCTTCGTTTTATTTGCTTTTTTCATTTTAAATTTGCTTTAACCCTAACCCTAACCCTAACGCTAGGGTTAGGGTTAGGGTTAATTGTTTCAGAATCATTTGTTTATGTAGTCGGCACTTAATGTATATCGGCTGAATGGACGTCAGTGATTGGTTGAAATTACAGAAATACGACAACTTTAACATGGAATAACTTATGGATTACTTTTTTTTTAAAGAAGACTAAGAGAAAAAGATGTTTTATATGACACATTCTACCAGTGTTCCAAGTTTCAAAGTGTTTCGTTGATGAAAAATGTGGCCCCCGTTTTAAAAAAGATCCGGTAGTTCAATTGATCGCGGAATTGTGTACCTATCTGTGGAACGGGGGGAAAAGACTATTTTTTGGTTCTTATATTGCTTTTATCTCGAACTGAGAATTTCTAACGGACTAGTCTCCTAGTTACTAAATCAGTGATTGTATGACACTGTCTTCTATATATTGCCAGCGAGGTAAACTGCTGCCACGCCTGGCAACGATTACCCACCACCGTGATCATAGAATACAGATCAAAATCGCATGATCTTATTGTCTTGAAGCTAAGGTAGCAGGAGTTGTCTCCTGCTTGCAATAAATATCGCTTGCGAGAATCGCACTGAATAAAGCAACTTGAGATGTCTTCCTTAGGTTAAATAGCAGTATCGTCGTATCTTAGAGGACAGCTACATTAAAGTGGCCATAAGCAATACGAACGAAAAGCCATTTTCTTACTACTCTACTCTCCTTCAATTAAGACTCCCAACAAACTGATTAATGACAAATTCTTTCGCTCAAGGTTGAAAGATAATTGTCGCTAATGTCGCTCTTGAAGACTTTTAACATTTAATTTCTTCCTCCCAGAATTATATTAGCATTTCAGTCGACGTATTATTTTAATTTTTAATTTCATTTAGTACTGTTCTGTGATTCTGTGATCCAACAGTCACCGGCTAATTGTATTGATCTAGTGAAATGCACATTTTATATAACTTTTATTCGTGATTACAAAATCAATTAGAAGCCAAGCTTTAAAACAAGTTGCATCTACATAGTATTTTTTTCTAATTGATGGAATATAGAGTCAATTACAAGGAATTCAAATATCGAACAAAGAATCAGAAGTATCAGTTCACTTGCGTTCCATTCACCGACCTTATGTCTTCTGATGATATAACCATAATTTGTGGTTTCTTCCACCGCAAGGAATTACAGAATCTGTGTAGAATGTTTTTACCATGAGGATCACTGAAAGGCGAAGAATCTACGCAGTGATTCACAACCAGGAGCTCAAGGTGACTGTCTTGGACGCATGGTCATGACAGAAACAACAATTTACGGCATGATCAGCTGCTCTAGGTTCTTGTGAAGGCGATAAGAACATTTATTGTTTCTATTAAGCATAACTTGAGAACGGGAGCCATACATTTTCTCAAAATTGAAGAGAAACTTAATTTACAGAAATATCAATGGCAGTGCTTACTTTCCCAAACCCGATACCAGCAGCTGAGATTAGACATCGTCAAACAATTCAAGTTTCTAGAATACATTATACCAATGACACTTTTCCTGTGTATATTTACCATGAGGAATTATTCCAAAGGTGGCGAGCTGGCAGAAACGTTAGCACGCCGGGCGAAACGCTTAGAGGTATTTCGTCTGCCATTACGTTCTGAATTCAAATTCCGCCGAGGTCGACTTTGCTTTTCATCCTTTCGGGGTCTATAAATAAAGGACCAGTCATGCACTGGGGTCTATGTAATCGACTTAATCCCTTCGTCTGTCCTTGTTTGTCCCCTCTATGTTTAGCCCCTTGTGGGCAATTAAAAAAAATAAGAAGAATTCCATGGGGAAGTTAACTGTGCACTGAGAGCATCAATGCTTTCTTCGTTGAATGCAAGAGTTGGAGCATAAATACCAATCACACTGAAGTGATTGTTCAAGACCTTGTAGCTCTGAAGACCTACTAGACAGATTTGCGAATGTTTATGGATAATACAGTGAAAAAGAGCTTATCTATCTATATCTATCTAAAATATTATTATAAAATCTGGTAATTAGTCATATATTAATTAATATCGATTAATTATCAGGAGGCCAGCACATCTAAAGAATCAAAGAGATTCAGAAATATTATCTTCAATCTCAGGGGATTAAGGTACATTTTAAAAAAATAACGTCGACCACTAACGTGAACAATTAATGCGCTAGAAATAGATCACATCTTGTGTCTATTAAGACCTAAATTGTTCTCAACATGAAATATAGCAGCATCAGGCTGATGAGGAATAGACAAATGGTAAGAATTTGTTAAATCCGAAACGAGTTCCTGTTTAATAATGTTTTTTTTAGGTGATTTTAAATGTCTTGCCCGCTCACGTTTTTGATATGCTGCTATATTTCATGTTGAGAACAATTTAGGTCTATATCTATCTAAATATATATGTGTGTGTGTACATATATATATATATGTGTGTGTGTGTGTGAATGTATATATATGTGTGTCTGTCTGTCTACCTGTATGTATGTATTTATTTATATCTGTGTGCGCATGTGTGTACCGAAGAATGTGCTTGTAAATTTGCATGGAAGTTCGTGCGACAGCATCTGTATGATCATAATTTAAACACCATAACAATTCTCAATTTGACAAAACTTTCACTGTAGATTTCATGTTTTTTTTTTACTTCGTTTAAGAAGTCGTAATACATTTTTCATCACCTCTCTTTAATTGAAGGAAAACGTAACAAAATATCTAGTTTTGTAAAGAAACAATTTTACTTTATTTACCTTTTTTTAATTTTCTTACAACTCCTAATACAAGTTCTCGTTTTTCTATAGTTACAGTTTTGTTTCTTGTTTTTTTTGTTTGTTCATTTTTTTCATTTAAAATTACGGCAATGTACACCTTTCTTTTCTGCTCAAAGCTGCAACATTGAATTTTTTTTACTGATTGTACTGATGAGCAAAATGAAGGTTTTTCATCAAATAAATCAGATAATAACCGCTCTTAGAATAAAAGATTGCCTTTGCTCAAGATATAAAATCTGATTTACAGATCTCTTTATCGGGATACATTTTAAAATTTCTTTGACATTGGAAAGTAATAAATTGAAAAATGATTAGATGCATGAATAGCTTGAAATAGATAGTGAAGTCGATCTTTCAGTAAACTGAAATATATTCGCAAGGGGGAAATTGTGAAAACAAACGAGATTCTTTAAATGAAATGAATGTTTCGACCAAGTAATTGGTTTTAAATAAGAAGTTACGAATATCTTTTTTATTATTATTATTATTATTATTATTATTATTATTGTTCAGTAGTTTTATTTTTATAAAGTGCTTTCACTTCACTACCGAGCGCAGCTCTGTGCGCCTTGGGTATGTGCTGTGGTTTGCTGTGGTGCTCTTATGTTTACTGTATTGAAAGTGTTTTGCGTAGAATGTGTGCAGTACCCAGTAGTGCAATTTTCTGTATATTATTATTATTGTTATTATTATTATTATCATTATTATTATAATTATTATTATTATTATTATTATTATTATTATTATCATTATTATTATTATTATTATTATTATCATTAATATTATTATTATTATTAGT
>NC_068983.1:52313179-52315704 GCF_001194135.2 Octopus bimaculoides
GTGCTTCCTTAAAACTTTTTGTGTTGTAAGGCGTCGAGCTGGCAGAAACGTTAGCACACCAGGCAAAATACTTAGCGGTAGTCCCTCTGCCGTTTTGTTCGAAGTTCAAATTCCGCCAAGGTCGACTTTGCATTTCATCCTTTCGGGGTCGATACATTAAGTACCAGTTACGCACTGGGGTCGATATAATCGACTTAATCCCTTTGTCTGTCCTTGTTTGTCCCCTTTATGTTTAGCCCCTTGTGGGCAATGAAGAAATAAGAAACGTTAGCATGCCAGGCGAAATGCTCAGCGGTATATTGTTACGTTCTGAGTTCAAATTCCGCCGAGGACGACTTTGCCTTTCATCCTTTGGAATCGATAAATTAAGTACCACTTGCGTACTGCGCTTGATCTAATAGACTCCCCTCCCCCCAATTTCTGTCATTGTGCCTACAATAACAAAGAATATTTTTGTCTTGCAATGCAGTAGTGGAATAACGTATGGTGCGCTTTATGGCTACAATTAGATGATATGTACGAGCACAAACGTGAAAGTAATATTGAATCATTTCATTAGAACAAATAATGTGTAGTGTCAGTACCGGCTTACACATTACAGACGATGTTAATTGATTTCTAACGAATATAATTTCAATCTGACCAATTTGAAACTGCAAAGTAGACATCTGTACAACAATACAGACCTTAATCTGAAGGCTGTTGTATTAAGCTTATGAGTGTGGCAGTTATAATAACAGAATTATGAGATCCTTGCATGGCAAATGTATATACGCTTGAGAATATTACATCCATACATATACATAAATACTTTCCAGTGCATGTATAGGTTTGCATATGTATACGTGTGTGCATGTGTGTGTGTGTGGATTGGTAAGTATAAATATAAATGAATGTGTATGAGTATTTAATTCGTATGCGTCCGTATACGTATGTATGAGGCTAACACACAAACACACACATATATGTATATATGCATGTGTGACTATGTATGCATATACACGGCTGTGCCCTAGCATGTCAGCAGCTCTCAAAACTGAAACTAGAAAATAGGTAACCATGATAAGACTGCGAGTTTCGGATGCCGGGGCAGAAACCCACGCCGCCATCTCTTCAGTTATTTGAGCATTGAAAAATGCTATAAAAATGACCGTTAAACAAAGGTGTGGTTGACCCTTATTAAGAACAAAGTGCTATTAGAATGACCCCTCACTTAGCGGTCATTCTCATAGCTCTTTTGTCTTAATAACAGTCAATCTCACAGTAATTTCCCTTTGTTTAACCTGTCATTTTCATAGCATTTTTCAATGGCCATATAGCTGAAGAGATGTTGGTGTGGGCTCCTACCCTGGCATCCGAAACTCGGAGTTTTATCATGGCTACCGTATAAGTGTCACATATTTTTTACAGATAAATTCCTCTATTTACATAATCTCGAGGTCTCTTTCTTTCTTTTGTTGTCTTTTCTATCAATGTATATATATATATATATATATATGTGTGTGTGTGTGTGTGTGTGTGTGTGTATGTGCGTGTGTGTCTGTGTGGGGGTGTGTGTGTGTGTGTGTGTATGTATTTAGCTCCTCTCGCAGCAAACCATCAAGGTTCTTGAAAAAGTGGTAGTCGGTAGGAAAAAGGTCTGGGGATTAGGCTGGGTGGGGAAGAAATTCATAGCAAAGATCCCTCAATTTCTGTAGCATCATTAGTGAAACATGTGTTCGACTATTGTCATGAAGAATGATTGGCCCAGGAGGAGTAGCGGTTTTTCGTTCATTTTAGGAATTTCATGGAAATATGTCTCTGCAGTATTGGTGTTGCTTTGTTTTAAGTTATAATGGATGAGTCCAGCAGTACACCACCAAGCAGTAACTATAACCTCCTTTTTGAAGAGCTCGGGTTTAGGGAAAGTTTTCGGTGCTTCATTTTTGTCCATCCACAGCGAAGAAAGTCTTTTTATCATTGCACAGAAACCATTTTTCATCGCAAGTTAAAATACGGTAAATTTATTGATGCATTTTGGACAAGTATAAGTCTGTATTGTCAGACAATTGCAAAAAATAAACAAATCTTTAAAAGCAATTCAAAAATCCGATACAAATTCGCCATGGCTCAAAACGTTACTTTTTACTCCGCCTGATATATATATATATGTATATATATTTAGAATTTAGAATGGGATTCCTTCTTTTCCTTCTTTTCTTCTCTCCATGTCCAACGTACTGTCTTGTAGCGCTGCAACCTCCAACGTTTTTTTCAAATAAGTTACATAGCAATCTTCTCTACCTACAGTTCGGTTAAAATGTCTTACGGTTAAATTGGTTCCTATGTATTTCCCTGAAGAGAAGATTACATCTTTATCAACATCATTTATTCCTTTGGAAGGAACCATTTGTAATCTTCGAAACATATGTTGGAAATAAAAGAATTCATTCAACATATACGTATTACTC
Source organism: Octopus bimaculoides (assembly GCF_001194135.2). Classification (NCBI taxonomy): domain Eukaryota; kingdom Metazoa; phylum Mollusca; class Cephalopoda; order Octopoda; family Octopodidae; genus Octopus; species Octopus bimaculoides. Next base: position 52,315,630 of record NC_068983.1, read on the forward strand.
CATATATATATATATATATATGGGAGAATGTACGCAAAAAACACTCAAGGACAGATGGTGTAAACAACAAAACGA
>NC_068983.1:52315714-52318515 GCF_001194135.2 Octopus bimaculoides
TATATATATATATATATATATATATATATATATATATATACATATATATATATATATATATATGTGTGTGTGTGTGTGTGTGTGTTTGTGTGTATACATATTATATGTTCATATGGTGTGTATGCATGCTTCTGTATGAATATCTCTATCTACGTATGATTTATTGACTTTAAGTGATAGATATAGTTTTATTGCCGAAAACACTGAATATATTTGTATTATTTGATAGTAGGGTACGATGTAAGCAGTAGCATACAAAATGGATTGAAACTATTCACCGTCGAAATCTGTGAAGTGTTATTATTTTTGGCTTCCTTTTTTTCGATAAGATTTGTTGTTTAAAAACAAGAAAAAAACATTATTTGGATATATAAGCTGAGAAAAAGTAGATTCATATTCAGATATAGTCAGCAGTGTGTAAGATATAACAATATATATTTCTTCATAGATATTATAATGATACATCATTACGATAAATAACAGCAATCAATATTTAATTTCCACTTCACTTGTGGAGTTAAAATATATAAGAAAGAAATATCTCTCTGCACCAAAGCGTGGAATAGTTTGATATACGAAACTGGTAGATAGTTATACCAAATACTGAAAAGATAAGTAGCGTATGATCTCAGATTGGTTTCTTTCTTTTCACTTGGGTTACTATCAGCTTTAATAATATAATCGAAGCACAATGCCCTACTTTGAGACCTCAAAAGTGAAATGAGAGCGAGTAGATTTGAATACGATTAATACAACCATATATTTTGACAGCTTGAAAGATGCAGACTGGAAAGATTTTTCATCACAGTGAATATAGTTGACGTAAACTAAGTCTTTGCAAAACACTGAATGATCAGAGAAGAATTCAAACAAAAAAAATCAATAAAGTGGAATTTCTTTTTCTCTGCAACGATAAGCATATGAATCTTGAGGCAGAGAAAGTAAAGATTGGTGAATATTTCTAATGAATATAGCTTGCTATCACAATTCCAGCTTGCAAAATGAATACAGAGTGAAATGTAAATACAGAGCGACCTTTTATGATTACAGGAAAAAATAGGTTCGGTTTTTCTTCCTAAAAGATGTTTGCTTGCACATTTTTTCATTACATTTAAGAAAGGATATCCTCATCAGTGATTATTTATTTTACAAATATTGTATTTACACAAAGCCAACATTGCTTAATCGATATGTGACAGTCGAGAAAGTAATGATATTCAACAATATTCAAAATATTAAGTAGACTATTTTAGGGGGGAAAAAATCAATATGTTAGACACTGGCATTAGTCATCAAAGAAATACATTGGTACTTTAAATAAAGAAAGTTTTATTTTTGATTTAGAATTTAAGAAATAAAATGCATTGTTACCCAACTTAAAACGATTGTAGATTGTATAATGGTGCACCTAGCATTATTCAAAGCACATACACTTTCAATAGTTCTTGAAGAGAATACCTTTGAACAATAGCAAATACATGTATCTTAACCTTTTTTATATCTATTAACATCAAATCGTGTCATATAAATAATGTAATTTTTTTTTATTAAGCCAAAAGAAAAAAAATCAGTTTTGCACATATTAAAATTAAAATATTAAAATAAATTTTTATAGTTAAGGCAATGTCTCCTTCAATAATAAAATTTTCAAAAGCATTATTGATTTCTTTTCAGATTCCAAACAACAGCCATGAAAGGGATAGTGTATATATGTTTAAATCATCAGCAAACACATTTCTACATGATATATAAAACATTGCAGTAAAAACCGAAGCAGTATTTAGTATTTAGTTTCGCTAAGAAGGTGAGCTAGCTAAACCGTCGGCACGTTGGACAAAATGCTTAACGGCATTTCGTCCGTCTTCGCGTCCTGAGTTCAAATTCCGCCGAAGTCGAATTTACCTTTCGTCCTTTCAGGTTTGATAAAATAAGTAATACTTTAATGTTTGGCTTAATGTAATCGATTTACTCCCTCCCATAAAAATCCTGGCCCTGTGCCGACATTTGCCACCAACATTTAATTTCGTTTCACAGTGTTCAATACCTACCGAATCGACATTTTCAGCCAACAGTCTAGGGAAGTGAGGATGGGTGAGAAACAAAAATATCACACATACACAGCCAAAAGTCACGCACAAAAGAAGTTCAATACGCTCAGGAATTGTCAAAGACGGGTTTCAATTTGACTAAAATTGAATAAAATAGATAAAATAAAAGAGTATACACATGATCAACAAAACAAATAATAATAATCTTGTTTACTCTAGGCAAAAAGCCTGAAATTAGAGTGAGAGGAGACTAGGTGATTAGATCGTCCTCAGTACGCAACTGGTACTTAATTTATCAACACCGAAAGGGTGAAAGGCAAAGTCGACCTCGGCGGAATTTGAACACAGAACATAAACACAAATGAAATACCACTAAGTATTACACTCGGCGTTCTAAACGCCGCCTTAACGCCGCCTTGATAATATTGACATAAAAATAAAATGTCAATTGTTAGATGCACGACTTGTAGCCCACACTCTGAATGTATATGCGTGTGTGTGTGTGTGAGAGAGAGAGTATGATTGTATATATATGTATATTGTATGTACATACATATATTACATATATATATATATATATATCGTGTATATATATATATATATGTGTGTGTGTGTGTGTTTTAGAGAAGAGCTTTGGAGACAAAATTACATACAGGCAGCTCATTGTAACAAAATAAATTTTAGGTACCTTCAATATTGCCTATCACTAACTTCAGATACTATTACAGCTATATACATTTATGCATATATATA
>NC_068983.1:52319512-52319890 GCF_001194135.2 Octopus bimaculoides
AAACAAGGACAGACAAACGGATTAAGTCGATTATATCGACCCCAGTGCGTAACTGGTACTTAATTTATCGACCCCGAAAGGATGAAAGGCAAAGTCGACCTCGGCGGAATTTGAACTCAGAACGCAGTGGCAGACGAAATAACGCTAAGCATTTCGCCCGGCGTGCTAACGATCCGTGAATTAAAATATTTTCTTATGTTCTCTGTCATATTACTTTACATGGATGTGTACATATACTTATACACGTACTGACATACATACGTGTATGTATGTACGTATGTATGTATGCCTGTATGTATATATGTATGTATGTATGTGTATATATATGTACACATATATCTACATATATATATATATATATATATATATATATATATA
>NC_068983.1:52324147-52326502 GCF_001194135.2 Octopus bimaculoides
TATGTATATATATGTATATATATATGTATATATATGTATTTATATATATATATACATTCATACATACATATATATACATATATATATATATAGTAAATCCCCAAAAATAAGAACAAACAAAAAGACAACAACAATGCGAGCACGTGGTACATGTAAAGTATTAGAAGACACTCAGTGAAGGAAAGAAAGATGGTTTAACGTTTCGAGCAGAGCTCTTCTTCAGAAACAGAGGAAATTCCAATGGAAAAGGAAGACGGAGGAAGAAAATTGCCAACGATTCACACATATATATATGTGTACTTTTGAAGAACGTTGGTACGTAATCTTTATTTACTGTCCATTGTAGCCTTTGCTTGTGCAGTGGATTTGAAAACGTATAATGTATATAGATAGAACATGCGTGTCTTCAGTGTTCCACAAATATACATTAATCATAGCACCCATACTGATGAGACACGGATGGCAAATTATTTCATTTGTTCATTGATTGTCGAAACTGCAGTACATGCGGTAGCTACTGAAATACTTTTATTTTTCATTCCCTTAGAAATTACTCTTATCCGCGGTTTGGGTTTTAACTACCCTGTTAGGGTCACCTCTTATCTGTACAGAAATGTACACTAATATATGTGTGTGTGTGCGTGTGTGGCGTGTGTGTGTGGCGTGTTTGTGTTATCTTGTACCTGTTTCAGTCATTAGTCTGCGGCCATACTGGAGCACCGCTTTGAATTTGTAGTCAAATGAATCGACCCCACTACTTATTTTTGAAGCCTGGTACTTATTCTGTCGGTGTCTGTTGCGGAATCGCTACATTACGGGGACGTAAACACACCGATACCAGTTGTCGGGTAGTGATTGGTGAACACACACACACGCACACATACAGACACACACACACTCACATACTCACACGCTGACATACATATTTCCGTCTACCAAATCCACTCACAGGGCTTTGGTCGGCTCGAGGCTATAGTAGAAGACACTTGCCGAAGGTGCCATGAAGTGGGACTGAACTCGGAATCATGTGGTTGGGAAATATACACTTCTGCGCTATGTACATATATATATATATATATATATATATATATATCATATGTGATATTGAAAGGAATTCTTTGGGGTTTTAATAATTTACCTTTGGAAATATGGGTGTTTTGTTCAGCATCCTTAAAACAAACCTTTTTCAGGGGTCTTTCTTGCGGTATGGACCATTGGACTTGAAGAACATTCTAACTGGGCCCCACCTACAAGGTCAGGCGCTGTTTATCTTGATATGAGATAACCATGTCACGCTCATGTGGCTGTGATGCATGTGACTGGTGCTACCTTATCAGACGTATAGTCGTGATGGTCATACTAGGCTTCGTATATTTTACCCCAGTGTCATTTTGATGGCATGCGCTGCTCTGTCACTCAATAACAATAGTAAAATGTTTTTTTTTTGTAGATATAGAAGATGGGCTACAACAAATATTCTGCTCAATACCATAGATTTGCTTGTAAGCAGTTTGACCTTTACCATTTGAGCGTGTCCCTTGGTGGCTCATAATATGTTCATCTCTGATCACGAGCAGGCGTCTTTGGGAAGCATCATAGCTATGTGTTGAGAGGAATTCTTTGGAGATTGAATAATTCGTATCTGGAAACATGGGTGTTTTGTTCATCATCCTTAAAACAAACCTTATTCAGGGGCCTTTCGAGCGTTATGGGCTACTCGACATGAAGAAAATTCTAACTGGCCCCCACTTTCAAGACCATGCGCTGATTATTTTGATATGAGATCAACATTCAGCGCACATATGTGATACATATGATGCATGTGCCTAGTGTACCCTTATCAGAATGGTACTCATTAGGGGTATATTGGGCTTTGTATATTTGTAACCCAGGGTCACTTTGATAGCATGTACTGCTCCCTCACTCCACAATAATAATAGTGAAGGACAGTTCCGTCGAAGGCGACATAGGAGTTTCCAGCATTTACCAAACGAGCAGCACAAATGATTTGTTTATAGTGATCAAATTTTCGTGCTGCACATTAGCTCACTCTCTCCATCAAATTGATGCTGCCTGAACAGGTGCATGGTGTACCACGAGTTAGTTGTCGACTTGATCGTGGAGCGACGTGAGGCGAAGTATTTTGCACAAGAACACTACGCGCCACCTGGTCTGAGAATTGAAACCACGATCTCGGGATCGTAATTACATCATCATATCCACTAAGCCATGCGCCATATTTTCATGAGCATTTTTTTACACGATTGAGAAGAGTTCTTCGTGCCTTTGAATTCATATTATGAAAACCGACGAAGGCATCTTATTTGGAGATATGTGTGCATATATATATATATA
>NC_068983.1:52326629-52327584 GCF_001194135.2 Octopus bimaculoides
GTGTGTGTGTGTGTGTGTGTGTGTGTGTGTGTGTGTGTGTGTGTGTGTGTGCGTGTGTGTGTGTACGCATTTATACATATATGCACCCTTTTAGACATTGCTAAGCAACATACAGTTATGAAAGTTGTTCATGTTTCCAATCCATTTATTCCGGTTATTCACGTTTCCAGATTGTTTACATTTGAATAGGTTTTCCATGACTGTTAAGGATATATCGTCGTTTGTTGAGGTTGATACCTCTTTCAGGTGACACGTTATTTCCCAATGTTCCTCGTCAAAAATATTCTATCAGTATGCCTTTATCTCTGTATGCCAGACGATATTTCCATGTCTATAATCACATTGTGCCTATTTTTCAATCGTTGTTTCTGTGTAGAGGCCTCCCTTCCAATTTGGTTGCACCGCATCTTTTACGTCGGTTTTCATAATGCTGACATCATTTCCAGAGTATAAAAACGCCTTACTGTTGTTATTTTGATAGAATCTTCAGAGCATTGAACCAAATGTTTTGCGATATTGTTTCCAGCAATGCGTAAATTGCTGAGTTCAATTCCCGCAGTGGTCGACTTTACCATTCATCTTTTTGAGGGCGATAAAATGAGGTATTATTATAATCGGGGATGGTGGGATCATCTAAAGACCTTTCCTTGAAATTATTACCGTTTTGTTAAATCAGGAACTGTTTATGCATTATGCATTATGTGAATCATAAAGTTTATGCATTATCTGAATCACCCTATCGGTTACCTCACATAAGACAGGGCTGTTGGTATGCTTCTGTCAGGTGTCAATTGCAGAAGAGGTTGCACAATGGACGAAGATAAAAGGATTGAGGACAGGTAATTTCCACTTCGGTTAAGTCCTCATCGATTCTTTTCAATTTCTATTTAGAAATGTAGTTAAGAGTAAGTACTCTCTCTCTCTCTCTCTCTCTCTCTCTCTCTCTCTCTCTCTC
>NC_068983.1:52327594-52327939 GCF_001194135.2 Octopus bimaculoides
CTCTCTCTCTCTCTCTCTCTCTCTCTCCCTCTCTATATCTCTCTCTCTCTATTTCACTCACTCTCTCTCTCTCTTTCTTTCTCTCCATGACTCTCTTACTCTCTCCTCTTTCTCTCAGCTAATTTGTTAGAAGGTGTGTTACTGGCAAAGCTTGTTAGAGTTAATAATCTTCCGCTAACTGTGTTCCTCCAGGATAAGGAATAGCAGTTGGGTAACAGAGTGTACATATTGTAGTGAGGATGGTCCAGCATTTATGGTGATCCTTGACTGGCTTCAGATGGAGATCTTCTATGTTCTGTTTCGACTTTATATATATATATATATATATATATATATATGTATATA
>NC_068983.1:52328072-52330071 GCF_001194135.2 Octopus bimaculoides
TATATATATATATATATATATTATTTATTAAAGGCATTTTAGGCATGATGTATACTGTTGCTACTACCATGCTATTTTCAGTATTTGTGCATACTTGTAACAGCTACGATTGCTTACATATTTTTCTATCATTCTCAAAACCCCTAATATTTTAAGGATTGCTTTCTGTTTTACTCTACTACATTCTTGGTATAAGTTTTTCCGCATATCATAAGGGATGCATTGTCATCAGTGTAGGATCTATTCCCTAACCTAATGGTCTGTAACGACACCTAGTCAAATTTCCTTTATCGAGATTTTTCTGTGGATTAATTTTACCATAAACAATGGCTACGTTGGCATATCTCGAATATTGCTAGGACATCTTGTGATCTTTGACTATTGTGTGGCTTTGTGGTTACGGTGTTTCACTCATGATCGTAAGATTAGGGTTTCGCTTCTTGGATCGGGTGGTGCGTTGTGTTCTCGAGCAAAACAATTCATATCACGTTGTTCTAGTCCTGAGACGCGAAGGTTATGTGGGAAATATATACAACCCAGGATCCAGGATAACCTTCCATTTGAGCCTGTGAATCGAGAAGGCCCTTTGATCTTAATTCATGATTGAACACTCAGAGAAAATGTGGTTTATTGTTTTGTTCCATTTTCTTACATATTCGGCAATTCCATGCTGTACAATGTCCCATAACATTCTGTTGATGATTTCGTTCCAAAATGTCTAATTTTCCGACACAATCAATAATCCTTTACGTTCAGCTTTGATTCTTGTGTTCCCCAGGCAAATTTGCAAATTCTTCTAGTCTATATCCAGTCTGTTCATCTTTTCATGTATTGGCCATATAGGGACTTTTCTTGCTGAAGTTTTATGACGGCATTATGTAACCATATTCTTCACTATATCTTTAGCAGTTTCACAAATTCTCTTCTTTCTCTTTTTTTCTATATAGATATCTGTCCGTCTCTGCGTTATATATATTGGCTTCGTTGCAGACAGAAAACAGATTTCATTTTGAGGTTTTATAGCTAATTGTATTAGTTTTCCATTATTCTTTACTAGATAAAAGTATCTAGTAAATGCGGTGCTATAGTGGATAATTTATAATAGTTTGCTAGTTAGATAAAACCCGTATCGTCCTGTGTTCGCAGTAAATATAATCTTTCACTGTGTCAGATTCTGAGTTATGTATTCTAAATTCAGTCATTGTTTTTGTTATTTTTTTCTGTTAATTCTTTCTAGTTTGTTCAGCGTCCAATTGAGAATATTATAACTTTATCTTATTAACGCAAAAGAAAACCAAAAAGCTAAACCAGTGATGTCCATTACTTTAGTTTCCATTTCTAGTTCTGTTGTAAACTGTGATATAATGCGCCATGATGTCCATTTATGAAATGATTTTGATGGGGTTTTTTTTTAGGAAGGCTTTGATCCTGTGTCCCAATCACGAATCCTTCTTATTTTAGGCGTCTACTTGTCAGGCAATGTTTCGAATTTTCATTTTCTGTTTCAGTTTTTCAGATATTGGTCATGGAGTTCCTATTCTTCGCATCGATTTACCAAGACGTTTTGTACTCCGATATTCAGCCTTGATTTTAGTCTTTTCAGAATTTCCGCAGTTGCAGTTGCAGTTCCTTTGTTGGCAATTCTTCTTCTTCTTCTTCTTCTTCTTCTTCTTCTTCTTCTTCTTCTTCTTCTTCTTCTTCTTCTTCTTCTTCTTCTTCTTCTTCTTCTTCATCTTCTTCTTCTTCTTCTTCTTCTTCTTCTTCTTCTTTGTTCCCATAATTTATTATTATTATTATTATTATTATTATTATTGCTGTTGTTGTTATGATTTCTAGTTATATGGAATTGGTGTTGTACTCGTTTTAATTATGCATCAATATGGAACTACGATTCCAGCTCTTTAGCACATTCATTATTGCTATTGTTATTATTATTATTATTATTATTATTATTATTATTATTATTATTATTATTATTATTATTATCATCATTATTTAC
>NC_068983.1:52330125-52333515 GCF_001194135.2 Octopus bimaculoides
CATTATTGCTATTGTTATTATTATTATTATTATTATTATTATTATTATTATTATTATTATTATTATTATTATTATCATCATTATTTACTTTTGATCTGCATCTTTGTTACAATCGCTCGACGAGACACACTCAGGATAAGAGATGTTACAGTATGACTGAAAAGTTGGAGAGGGGAAGTGGCAGCGTCAGTAGCGAAATATCTTCATATAATACAACACATACATTTAAATTGATAGGGATTTCTGAGGATTTGAACAGTACTTGTCAGCACAATCATTTGGATTTCTCTGAGACATGGTTCTCCTGAGATATTAGCCAGCTGTTTCTGGTATCCCTTTCTTATTATACCAAGGACACCAACAACAACAGGAACAGTTCTCGCTTTGAGATGTCACATCTTTTATAATTCCAGGTCCTTATGTTGCATTATGTTGCATTATCTTAGTAGATGTTGTTTCTATGCAATAGTTGTATGGTTTGTTGTTGTTATTGTTATGATATTTCTGTAGAATGTGCGTTATGTGGTTTGCATCATTTCACTGGGTCATGAATATGTAGAGAAAGTGTTTGACAGCAGTTCTAGCTTTGCAGTTGTGGGTTCTGCAAAGCAGTATTATTGTTTCCTGTATTTAGCACTCTGAATATTTTACATTGGTTTTAAACTCGTTTTATCATACGTATTTCTTCAGTTAATACCCATACTACATATACATTCATACTTTATGTACAGTATATGGTATTCTGTGAATTTTCAACCTATCTCCGAAAGATATTTTTAACAGTAGTGATTCATATAGGAATTTATAACAGTTCAGAAACTTTCGTAGTCACCTGTGATAAATATACATTGCTGATCTAGATTTATCTCTTAAATTTTGCTAAGCATTTACCCAGAGTGTACAGATCATATGTGTGGATATACTAGAACTTTTGAGGGCTGGACGGCAACGCCATTTAAATGGTAGGAACAATTACTTCATTGTTTTTATCTTCCGCTTACATCGCTAGCTTCTTGCTTTATTATTGAGCTCTTATAGTTACGTATGTTTAAATATCGTTCCTGTCCGTCTAAATCGGGGTTCTCAACCATTCTTTGCCTGTGGACCCCTTTGATTTCTATTCAACTCTAATTACTAGACCCCATGGCCATTTGAAATTTTAAAAACCTCCCATTATATTTTTATAATTAAATGTTACATGTATTACAAAATTGTTAAAATATTTTGTGCCTTGTAGAAGTATAACGAATTTATTGCACTTGAATTTTAGCAACAAAATCTAATATGAATCCCCAAAGAGCATATAGACCTCTAGTTGAGGACCACTAATTTAAATTACTGTCCATTATTTTACTTTGCCTCATCATAAGTAAATCTGGTTTATCTGGACATCTTATATTCAAATATATATCATAGATAACTTAACTAACAATTGTTTTTGTATTAATGTTCAGTATTTACATGTTTATGAATTACTCATTTTGTTACAATGAAACCTACGGTGGAACATAAATCCACACAAAGGACATTATTTCGTCAGAATTGTTTCGAGTGTCAAAGAACGAGTAGAATACTTATATCGATACACCTTACTATACACTTTGTGACGTTCTGCTTGAGTTAGAAAAATTTATTTATACTACTACTACTACTACTACTACTACTACTACTACTACTACTACTACTGCTGCTGCTGCTACTACTGCTGCTGCTGCTATTTTCGTCACAAAACGGAGAATACTATACACAATGCGCGTGATATAAATAGAATAAACTCACGATGTAGAGAGTTTGATGTGTAGGAGTGATTAACAAAACTGTTTTCTTAATTGAGCTTCTGTGCATTTCCAGAATGTTCTGATAAACATGAGATAAATTTTCTTTTGTTGTGCCATCATTTTTTTTCCAAAGCGACACGTATTCTTAGAATAAAATTCTAAATTCAGATAAATATATTATATCGATTAATGCATTAACAGATATGCTTCGTATCTAAGACTATCCGTGATTTGTCGATTTGTTTCAAAATATCTTTAGTTTTCTTTTCAAATATCTTTTGAAACGAAAACGAAGAACGCTAGAAATATCGCCTTGTGGGTATTCTCAACAATAAATATATCCAGTTTCGACTCAACACAAAAGAAAATCATCATAGAATCAACCCATATATATATATATATATTTCTATTTTGTAAAAAGGAACATCAATATACATGTTACATACACACTCAGAAACACATATACACATACCTATTATGTAAGTGTTTATATACATGCATACATACATATACATATATATGTGTGTGTGTATACATATACATACGCACACACACACACAAACACACACACACACACACACACACACACACATATATATATATATATATATATATATATATATATATATATATATATATATATATATCCTAAATTATAAATAGTATGATCCTTTTTGATATTGGTACGGGTGCTGTGAATCTCTGCTCACTACCTGGGTTTCAATTGTATATCAGTTGAACATTTATAGTTGTAGTCGTCTTCTGATAGCATCCTTGATTACTATTATTATATATATCAGTTATTCTTATATATATTAATATATATTAACATATATATATGGTTCCGAATTGTAACAAAAAAACACAAAGGATTAACACAGGCGACAAACAAGGTGTATAAGCTTGACACTCAGGACAAGCAGTGAAACTGAATCCCAAAATAGGTGGTTGGAAAGGAAGACTCTGACCAAACAGACACGCTTGCGCTTATACATGATACACCTATGATGTACTGAAATTATATACGCACGAAGGGAAGCTAAAGTACTCGCGTCGTAGTAAGTCCAAATGAGAAATAATGATATGGGAAAGAAACAAGAATTCTCTGAAATTAGCATATCATTAACAAAATGACAGTTTCATTGCCTATTGATAAAGGGAGAGTTGTGGATACGTTTACACTTATGTTCAATATATTTCAGCATATCATCTGCTGAAGTCAAAAGCCGATAAAAATGGTGAATGACATCTTTTGAGGCAGAAATATACCCCTAACCAGAACAACTGAAATACAATTATTAAAGCAGGGCGTGCATTGTGGGAGTTAGAAGGACATTTAGAAATAAGTAACAGGTATTAAGAAGTAAAACTGAATAACTTAGAAATACTATTTATATGTGTGTTTGTATATATCTTTATATATGTGTGTGTGTGTGTATGTGTGTGCGTATGTATATAAGTATATATATATATATATATATATATTTATATATATATGTATGTATATATATATGTAGACATGTATATATATATATATAATATATATATATGTGTGTGTATATATATATATATATATATATATATATATATATATTTATATATATATGTATGT
>NC_068983.1:52333745-52337046 GCF_001194135.2 Octopus bimaculoides
TATATATATATATATATATATATATATATATATATATATATATGTATATATATAATGTATAATGTAAATGATCTAGAAAAGAAATCCAAACTGAAACTTTAATTTATAGAATTGATTTAATAAACATTGTTTATGGTAGAGTGAAAAAGAAATAGGAAAAATACGAAATACCCTTGAGTTAAGTCACTAAACAAATTTGAAAATTGTAATAGAAAAGTGAATGTAAAAAAAAATGGACGCGTTGTACTTTTTAAAATATCGTACCTAATCTAATAAGATTGATGAAATTCATAAGATGAACTAGCAGAGGGATAACAATGATCAACATCTTGCTGCAGTGCGACTCGTTGTGACGTCACTAACTATGATCTAGCCATAATGCTGATGGTGACAAAAATACATTTAGTTATGTGTGGGCAGGGAGTTTGTTGTTTTATTACAAAGTTCTATTTTGTACTGATAATATAGTGGATCGTTGAAGTTTAATATAACATCTAAAAAGATAAATTTAGACACGCTAGTTTCAACGAGTATCAGCAGACCAATACAAGTAAGCACACGGTAATATTACTTTTCCTAGCGAGGTTTTTAGTGCCCTGTATGTTTTTTTAGTACTTAATTTTATTATGGTACCCACTTTGGAGTAGAACATCATTATAACAAATACAGGAATCTAAGAAGATATTTCTTAGCATAAATCTTTATTATCCTAAACGAAATATTTTATCTACATTATTGATTATATTTTTAGGATATAGTCTCAGGGAGTTTGTTGTTTTATTACAAAGTTCTATTTTGTACTGAGAATATACTGGATCGTTGAAGTTTAATATAACATCTAAAAAGATAAATTTAGACACGCTAGTTTCAACGAGTATCAGCAGACCAAAACCATCGATAAAAGTCTGTTAACCATATTTGGGATCAGTTAGCTTTTTGCGAGTAAAAGTTACATATGGAAAATGGTGTTATCTTCAAATATAGAATCTAAGGAAATTCGTATATAATTCAGAGTGATATAATTAATTCAACTATATCATTAACTTCAACAAAGTCTCCCCAGTTTTTCCTACATCCTATCGTTAAAATAAGAGAAAGGACTTTTGTAATTAAAGTGCCTTGTAAATAAAGTCCTTAAAATTAATTTTCGGTTTTCGCACTTATTAGTATTATATAATTGTTGTAGAGAGATGAAAGAGTCGTAATCTGTTATGTCTAACTAATATTTATAAGTAGGTTTAGAGAAATTGATAGAAAGAAATCTATGATGTTTTGTATAACATTCTATAATTATAGACACGAAACTAGGTTACATTACCTAATTAGGTTAATGCCAATTGCGTTTGTTAACCTAAGTGAAATGTTAATTTCCAATAATTCTGATAGCGCTTAAGTGTAAAGCAAGGATGTTTAAGTGCAGTAATTCATTTCTCTCCATTGGTAATATTCTGGCTATGTAAGGCGGTGAGCTAGCAGAAACGTTACCATGCCGGGAAAAATGTGTAGCATCATTTCGTCTGTCTTTACGTTCTGAATTCCAATTCTGCACCGAGAGTGACTTTGTCTTTCATCGTTTTTGCGTTCGATAAAATAAGTACCTGTTGAGGATAGCGGTCGATGTAATCGACCAAATTTACTGGCCTTGTGTCAAAATTTGAAACCAATATTTTGGCCATGTTAGAGGACGAGATGGAAAAATCATTGACACACCCAGCAAAATGCTTAGCAGCATTTCGTCCGTCTTTACGTCTGAGTTCAACTTCCGCCGGGTTCGACTTTGAATTCCATCCTTTCGGGGTCGATAAAATAAGACTGTAGTCGATGGAATCGATTTACACTCTCGACCTACCCCTCCCCTGTACTAGCAGAAACCCATATTTTGGCCCTTGGATATTGATAACATTTTAAAATACGATACGTCTTCTATACTTAGTGATAATTTCATTCATTAAAATATGCATTAAGTAAGTTTAATGTTTTGGGGGAAATCAATTGGATTTGGCGGGTTGGTAAAATGTGTTTTATATTATCTAACTTTTGAGGGTTTTTCATTTGCGATGGGCTTTGTAAGAATTTAATATCATTGATCTATTAGGAATTTAATGGATTTAAATTCATAGTTTAGAATATAGCTAATTTTGCATCAGAGTAACGAATTATAATCGTCAGCAGCTTCATCTTTTTATGAAATAATTGTTTTTAAACATAGAATATTTCAGTTATATCTAATAAAATGTGTAATATAGAAGGCATTAATTTATTGATTTAAACGATCAGGAAACTGTAATAAAGAAACTAACACTTGTTCTGCAGAATATATTAAATATTTATTTTGTACTTACAACTACGCGGTTGTTTTCTCTGAGATATTCAACGTAATGTCACTAATATCCCCAATTCATAAATAGAAAGCAAAAAATGATAACGATGTCAATTATCGGGAAAGGTGGGATAAATGTCAAAGAACAAGACAGATATCATTTTATTTTTTTATGCTTTTACTTGTTTCAGTCATTCAACTGCAGCCAAGCTGGGTTACCTCGTTGAAGAATGTTATCGGATGCTGAAGCAGAACCGCTAGGTTAAGAGGACATAAACGCACCAACACGGGTTGAGAAGCGGTGGTGGTGAACAATCATAGACACAAACACACACATGCATATATATATACACACACACACACATATATATATATATATAGTGGCCTAACATGTAGAAAACTAGTCAATAGACTATATGTTATTCATATAAATACAGTGTACATTTAAACGCATAAGAGATGACAATCATAGGACACCTAGTACGCTAGAAGGAGTAGCCAAAATTCAAACCACTATTAGGGATAAATTTCGAAGTGAATGAAAAAAGAAACGTTTATCATCTATCTTCTGGGCCATGATTTCGAACTCTAAATTAGCAAATAAAGTAATTTGCTAGGCGACAAGCAGGGACGCCAAGATTAACATATAAATACAAGGCAATACAGTATATGCCTCGAGCCTACATATTATAACTTTTCAAATCCACCGCACAAGCGCAGTTTTTTGTCGATAGCAAATTGACAAAAATGCCAACTAGCTTCGAAAATTTACCTAGCAAATTACTTTATTTACTAATTTAGAGTTGGAAACCATGCTGCAGGTGATAGATGGTAAATGTTTATTTTTTTTTCATTCCCTTCGAAATGTATCCCTAATAGTGGTTTGGATTTTGGCTACTTCTTCTAGCATGCTACGTGTCCTATGATGGTCATCTCTTATGTGCTTAAATGTATACTGTATATATATATATATATATATAT
>NC_068983.1:52337293-52339046 GCF_001194135.2 Octopus bimaculoides
TTTATATCTAAGATATAAGTTGCTTTTGAAACAGTTCACAGAGACATTCCAAAAACGTGGGGTTTGGGGAATTAGTGTATGTTGAAGGATACGGGAGAGGGAAAACAATTTGCCTTAACAATTAAATTTATAAACCCTAGAATAACGAGAAAAAGTGCGTAAAATTAAGTTAGTAAATCTGCGTAAATAATATTTGAAAAGCTCTTATGTAATGTTGTATCACTACATATGAATATAGTTAAATGTGTCAAAAAACATTTTAACGTTTTAAGCAACATTTAAATATATTTATGCGGTTAACTCAAAAAAAATAAAGAAATAATTTTGAAAATCAATAAACATGAAGGAAAAAGTAAATACGTAATATTTTAATATTAGCTAATTTTATATTAAATAATTAAAGACCTGGAATTTATAAGAAGAGATAAATATATACATTAAAAATATATTGCTAATAGATAGGAATTCTAAATATGGATACAAAAAAATTAGGGTGGGTGGAAAAGTTAAAATAATGTATTTATGCGTAAAATACTTTCACAAATAACTAAGCAGATTATATTTTGGAATTATTCATGATAATTCTATGGATTGTGTTAGGAAAAGGAAACTATAAAAAGATAATAATAGTTATAGCAAGTTAATGTATATTCCTATATACATATATATATATATATATATATATATATTGTGTATATACATATATGTATGTGTGTATGTGTGTGTGCATGTGTGTATATGCATATATGTGTGTATATATGTATGTATAAATAGATAGATACACGCGTATGTATCGTTATGAAAACATATGCCTACACGCACGCAGTATTTTATACATATATGTATAATAGATATTTGTTCTGAGTTAATATCTCTTATGGACGTGATTTTCCAAAACCACAATATATATTAGAGGGAGACGTGATTAAAGAGAACGGATTGGTGCATTTCCTTTGTTTGGGTCTCTTCAATGGCAACGAATCAAACTAATATCATATATATTATATATGTACGCACACACGCGCACACATACTCACACACACATACTCACACACACATACTCACACACACACATACTCACATACACATACATACATACACACGTTTTCCATTTTCCTTTACCAAACCTCATGATATTGCTTCTAATAAATGTTGATTTTTATGACAGATACTGCCCTTTATTCTCTCAGCCTTAGATACACAAGGATTTGATAAACTAATCTATTAATTGAAACTGACCCCATAAAAACAAATAAAATCAGTGACAGGCAGAGTCTTCTTGATAATTTAGTAACTCATATGCTGTAGTAGGGTCAACATGTTATTTGTATCTCTCCTTAACTTCTTGGAGATTTTAGGTATAATTATACTAATGTGTCTATCTGTTCTAATTTAATTAAATTATGTGTCTTTATGCAGCTGAGGATTGCTCTGCATTTTAAATTGATGTAATGATTGCATCGTTCAATTAAATGGGGTTGCATGAAACGATCGTACTGCATTATCTCTGGATATCCTTGTTGCTTATTTTGATTATATATATATATATATATATATATGCATGTATGTATGTGTGTATATATATATATAGGAGAGAATATACAAATAATAACAACAGACGAGGACAGGTGGTGTAAATAACAAAAGTATATATTAGTATGACGCTCGGGAATACGGAAAGTCTTTGACGTTTCGAGCTACGCTCTTCAACAGAAAGAATACGGAGACAAGGAGAAAAACACGGAGAAAAAAA
>NC_068983.1:52340547-52342209 GCF_001194135.2 Octopus bimaculoides
GGACAAAAATTCAAAGTTAAATCTGACTTTACTTGTGCCTCAGAGAACCTTATTTATGTAATAAGATGCTCGGGCTGCATCGAACACTACATAGGGTCCACAGGATTATCGCTTAGACGCAGATGCACTCTGCATCGACAGCAGACTGCGTACCCAGAATACCGAATGATACCCTTTAGTGAGCATATTGAGAAATGCGCAAAACAAATGCTACCACAATTTATAATCTTTCCTTTCTACCAATGTGCCATTAGAACACCAACACAAATTAGATTAAATAAGGAAACTTTCTTCATTCAAAAATACAGACCCAAACTTAACCATTGCTAACACATTTAAATAAGGAAACCCATCACCCCACTGAGAAGGAAAAAAATATAGAACTAAACCTAATATACTGTTCCTTCTAAACCAAACCCGGGTAAATTAATCAAATTCTACCACCTCCTGCATTTCGATTATCTCCCTTATACCGGAAGAAATCCCTAATTACCTCCCCCTATATAGAACTCTTTTTTGTACACTGGAGTGAACACATGTTACAATGAAGTAGAGAAATTTGAAAAGACAACACGAAACCAGTTATTTCTCCAAAATACAATGTTTATATACCAAAAAAATTTTATAACATTTTTCTGACATAATTTAAATATATACTTTAACCATGTAACACAAGCCTTCTGTAGTTCTTTCACTCTTATTATCTTTTATATATATATATACACACATATATACATACATACATACGTACATACATACATACATACATGCATACCTACGTATGTATGTATGTAAGTATGTATATATGCTCATAGATATTGTGGTTACGCTGCATATATGTTTTGTGCTGCACATCTATAAAAAGGGTTAATTTATGACGAATACTATATCAGTGATAACGATGAATACTACCGGGAAATTTTATTTTCCTTTCCTTTGTACCAAATATTATGACAGTTCTGAGAGAATACAAAGTGAAGCCAGCGCTAAGTGTAATAATATGTAGCACTGGGAGATGCCACATATTCCAACAGAAGCATAAGTAGCGTATGCGTGCTGTATTCTAATAGCACAATTTTTTTCTGTTCGCTTTATGGTGCTAATTTACTTGTGTATAACTCGGAACATACGTGAAAGGAAAGTGATTTTGTTCATAATAATTGTATTTTCTGAGTGTCATGATATAATCTAATCACAATTTCTTATGCAATCTAATAAAGTACATACAATCAAAGGTGAAGTCAGGTGAAACTCCTGAGGCTGCTTATGTTGCACTATTTGCTTGCTTTTTATACAAGGAGATGTGTGGAATTTATAGGACAGGATTTATCAACGTTCATCTTAAATACTGTTCAGTTGCAGTAATATGAGCCCCTCTTTTTTAAGAATAATGTTATTACTGTTACCATGCTGTATGAAGACATGTTAATAAGCTAGCAGTGCATATCTAGTGCAAGACTACCGTGTTTTTTGTTTTAGTATTTCACTGGTTTTATTAGAACAAAGCACTGCGCACGGTCTGTAACAAAAACCATCGCAGGCCACCGATATATAGATAAATATGTGATTGTATTGATGAAGTCATACACACACACACACACACATATAGGATATTATTTATTTATATATAACATATATCATTTAAAGATCGGAAGAGCGTCG
>NC_068983.1:52342518-52355294 GCF_001194135.2 Octopus bimaculoides
TATATATATACATACAGAGAAAGAGAGATAGTGAGAGAGAGAGAGGGCTAAATATACAGATATATATATATATATATATATATATATATATATATAGAGAGAGAGAGAGAGAGAGAGAGAGAGAGAGAGAGAGAGAGCTTTTGATCAGGATTACAAGAATTATGTCATTAAAAAGTGAAAACGTTTCCTCCATAATTGCTTCATCTTTTGAGATAAATCAAAGGAGAAGCTACAAATATTTAATAATATACTCAACATATTTCACCCATCCATCAAATTCGCAACACAATCCAGTTGCAATGAATTACCATTCCTAAATATTCACATAAAAATACACAAATCCACAGTCAAAACAGACATATTTTACATAAAACGGACACGCACCAATATTGGAATTTCTTTCATGCCATCCTTCACACATCAAAAGGAACATCCCGTACCACATGGCAAGACGTATTTGTACTATTGTGAATGACCCCAAAATGCGTCAACTCCAACTCAACGAGCTGAAAGACTTCCTAACAAAACAGAAATACCTCTGAGAATTAATAAATGAGGGAATTAAAAAGGTGATGAAGCTGAACATCACAAAAGGTCACCAAAGGGAAAAATTAATGAACACACGATTCCATTTATTAATACGCACAATGCCGGAGTAGACAACATCTTTCATACCATAAATTCAAACCTACCTATACTTTGACAAAGCCCGAAAATGAAAAATATGACGATTGATAAATATCCACTAAGAAATAGTAGGCGCCAACCAGAGAAATTTCAAAAACACCTCAAACGAGCAAAATTCACATCAGAGAATGAATCAGAATTCTCCGTAAAAGAATGTAGAGATAGCAGATGTGGAATATGCAACAACAACTTTAAGTACTTAGAAAGTGGTTCCCGCATAAAATTCAAGAACGGATTCCCGTTCAAAGAAAATGCAAATATGAACTGCAAGACGCAGAATCTCATGTAATGTATTACTTGCCGCAACTGCAAGGAAAATTACATTGGCGAAACAAACAATTCCCTCTGCCAACGTGCAAGAATGCACAGACAAAACATCCCGTAAGAGTAATTGCGCAAGATTCCAATGACAAAGCATCTAGAAATATGCGAAGAAAAATTCAAAATCTTTCCCTTTTACAAAAGTTCAATACATGACTCAAAATTCTGAAATTCAATGGAGCTAAACATCAACAAATAATTTTTTTTCCAAAATTAAATGTTTGAAAGAGAACCAGAGGAACTACATTATCATCATCATCATCATCATTATTATTATTATTATTAGTGAGTGAGAGAGAAGTGCATGCCATCAAAGTGACACTGGGGTAAAATATATAAAGCCCAATATACCCAACATGACTACCCGTTTGATAAGGGTACACCAGTCACATGCATCACAACCATATGTGCGCATCATGGTGATCTCATATCAAAATAAAAAGCGCATGATCTCGCAGGTGGGGCCCAGTTAGAATTTTCTTCAGGTCGAGTAGCCCATCCTGCTCAAAAGGTCCCTGAATAAGGTTTGTTTAAGGATGTTGAGCAATACACCCATGTTTCCAAATGTGAATTATTCAAACCCCAAATATGAGTGTATATATGTATGTGTGTGTGTGTATGTGTGTGTGTGTGTGTGTGTGTGTGTGTGTGTGTGTGTTTTTGTGTGTCTGTGCTTGTCCCCCAAACATCGCTTGACAACCGTTGCTGGTGTGTTTACGGACCGGTAACTTAGCGGTTCGGCAAAAAAGAACGATACAATAAGTACTAGGCTTACAAAGAATAAGTCTTGGGGTCGATGTGCTCGACTAAAGGCGGTGCTCCAGCATGGCCACAGTCAAATGACTGAAACATGTAAAGAGGAGGGAAAGAGAGAGAGCGATAGTGATATATATATATATATATATATTTACATATATGAACATATACATATACGTATGCATATGTGTGTGTATGAACGTATGTATGTACGTATGTATGTATAATTTCATATGTTTATCAAACTTCCTATATATTGTCTAGATTTCCCATGACATTTTTATGCATACGAGTACAGTATTATATGATGTGACATTCCTTTTATCTAAATATGAAAGTACATCTTAATATCTTATAGAGGCATAACCAAGCGACCTGGCAGAATCATTAGCACGCCGGGTAAAATGCTTGGCAGTATTTCGTCTGTCTTTACGTTCTGAGTTCAAATTCCGCCGAGGTCGACTTTGCTTTTCATCCATTTAGGGTTGATAAATTAAGTACCAGTGAAATACTGGGATCGATGTAATCGGCATGTCCCCTCCTCCCAAATTTCAAGCTTTGCGCTTCCAGTAGAAACAATATCTTACAGAGGCATTACGCAGCGAGCTGGCAGGATCGTTTGCACGTCATTTCATCCGCATTTAAATTCTGAGTTCGGATTTCATCGACGTTGCCGTTCATCCCTTCGGGGTATATAAAATAAGTATCAGTTGAACACTGAGGTCGATGTAATCACCTTAATCTCCCTCTTGCAATTGCTGGCCTTGTGCCAAAATATGAAACCACTAACTTACAGAGGCAAACGTAAAATGCATCATTGAATTTATTCCTTAGACGTAAAACTGTTTCTTCTTTTACGTCACTTAAAGCAAGTCAGCCCACGCTTTGAAATTAAGCAGTGAACACAACTCTAGATTTTTAAATTTACTGATAATATTTTGAGAACCACCTGTTTATTTATCTGGTGAAATGTTTTCATTATACAAGAATTTCAAAAACACATTTCATCCTTTAAATCATTTAGTACATTTCAAACTGCGTCACCATCTTTTCCTGAGATAACACCGATATTAATTCAAATCTGTTGTTTTATTTATTCCTAAATTACACGCGCACACACACACACACACACACACACACACACACACACACACACACACACACACACACACACACACACACACACACACACACACACACATATATATATATATACATTTTAGCTTATACGTTTAGGAGCTTATTCTATTAAGCCATTCTGTACGTTTGACATTATTGGGCGGCATATTTATTATATTGCATTTGCTTTGTATCTTGTTCTTCAGTATAATGTTTGGTTTCTCTTGCTTCAAGAATCAAATACATGCTATCGTCATCGTCGTCGTTGTCATCATCAAAATTAACAAGGTATCGTCGTCATCGTTATCGTCATCATCATCACCAATCCAACAACTACGACCCGATCATATAACAGCTACGTAAAAACTAAGCTTCGCGCAACACTATCTGAAGACAGAATTTTGGAGAACTATCAGAGCTACAGAGAATATGTTGCTTGAATATTTTTGTAAAACCCAGCTGCATTTCGTTGACATAGTGATAATGTAGGAGAAAGTAAAAAAGTAAACTTCAATATCGTTGCTTAAGGAAAGACAAAAGCGGATTAATTCTTCCCTCAAGTCAAGCAGCACAGAAAACCCTTCCGGATATATCGAGAGAAAATATTACACTTGAAAATCACAGAAGCACCGGCGCTCCTTGCTGTGACTTTAAAACTGAAAACGCATCGAAAACGTGGGCTGTAATTGTCAAGTTTACCCCCACCCTATATATATTTGCATTGTAGTCCATGGAGTAACGTAGGACATGAATCACAATATGAGGCATTAAACACATGTTTAGCGAAAGCAGTGGTATTGTTTTCAGTCGTGTTTGTTAGTTTTTCCGTCGACAAGATACCTCAAGAACCACTGGATGGATTCCGATGAAACTTTCAGGTATGTTCGGCCTCATGACGTGCACGAATTGATTAGATTTCGGGATCGATCTGGTAATGCACAATGATTCTGGATTATTTTTAAAGTTTTTTTTAACTTAATTTTTGAGAGCGGTCGGGTTCCTTTTTAGTATTCTCGTTTGTGGGCGAAGTCGAGTTTGTTTCAGATATTCTCATTTTAAAAATCATCTCTGGCTAATCGTTGAGAGGACGTTGGTGTTGCCTTGGCGGAGGTTTGCACTCTCTAAGTGCTATTGTTAATGATGTGTCTACTCTCATTACGGCTACGCGTGGAGTTCCCAACGGGCTTGGGGAGAGGAGGCGCAGTAAAAATTCCTGTTTGTAGACCCAACTCCAGCAGCCATACTCGCGTTTTCCAGTTATAAAGCCAAGTAATCTTTTCTTTTTAATGAATGCTTGTTTTCACGAAAACAAAAGAAGCAGACATTCCACTCGGAAAGGACAAAACGTATCAGGTTTGAACAGTTTCTTGGAATCCTGGTCAGTTTCATAACAGCATAGTACAAAAGTTTTTACAAAACAGTTTTTTAAACAAAAACATACCTGCGATATGATGGGTATGTCCTGCCGATTGAAAGATGTGATGATGATGATAATAATAATAATAATAATAATGACAATTATAATAATAATAATAATAATAATAATAATAATAATAATAATAATAATAATAATAATAATGATAATAATAATAACAATTCCTAAGCGACTTAGGTATGATAAAAAATATTCAGACAAATACATAACAAAAACACCAGGACTTACAAATATATATAACATACAGAAAATTGCACTACTGGGCACAGCACATCCTACGCAAAACACTTTCAATACAGTAACCATAAGAGTATCACAGCAAACCACAGCACATACCCAAGGCGCACAGAGTTGCGCTCGGTAATGAAGTGAAAGCACGTTATAACAATAAAACTACTGAATAATAATAATAATAATAATAATAATAATAATAATAATAATAATAATAATAATAATAAATTATATAATACCTGCATTATTCAGCCCAGAGATAGCATACGAGAAGTAATACTTTAAACTTATAACACAAAAAGAACGAAAGGCAACCCGACCAAAATAATGACTATCAAGATGAAAGGGCGGACATTATTCTTCGGATGCCGCAAATAAAATCAAAAATGCATGAATGAACATGTGAGGCATATATTTCAATCCTAGACTCCGATCTAACAACAGTGGTCGTCAATACAGAGAAAACAAGAACATCACAACAAACCACAGCACATATCCAAGGCACAGAGAGCTGCACACTCGGTAGTGCAGTGAAAACGCGTGATAAAAATAAGACTATTGACTAATAATAATAACAACAATAACAACATATACATTTATAAGCCCAATGCTGAAATAATCAGGGATGCAGAGAGTTGATTACATTCAACCCTGTGCATAAGTGATAGATATTTCAGCTGAGAACATAGACGGTCGAAATGCCGATAAGCATTTCGTCTGGCGCTTTATATTATCATTACATACGTCGTCATCATCATCATCATTATCAACATCATAACAGTAATATTTTCTATTACAGGCGCTAGGCCTACAATTACGGAGTAGGGAGATAGTGGATTTCATCGTCCCCACTGCGAAAGAAGAAAAATTCAAACTGAACCTGGGCGGAAGTTAAACTCAGAACGTCAAGAGGGACAAAAATACCGACAGTCATTTTGTCCGGCATATTATCGATCCTGCCAGCTCGCCACCTAACTATGATTATAATAATAATGGTTTCAAATTTTGTCACTAAAGCAGCAAATTTGGGGGAGGGGATGAGTCGATTACATCGACCCCAGTACGCAACTGGTACTTATTTTGTCGAACCCGAAAGGATGAAAGGAAAGGTCGACCTCGGCGGAAGTTAAAATCAGAACGTAATGACGTACGAAGATGCCGCTAGACATTTTGTCCAGCATGCTATCGATCCTGCCAGCTCGCCGACTTACAATAATAATAATAATAATAATAATAATATGTATATATATATATTTATATATGCTTATACATAGATAAATATGTTTATGTATATGTATGTTTGTATGTGTGTGTGTATACGCATATACATATAGACATATACGCATATATATATATATATATATATATATGTATGTATGTATGTGTGTATTTATATATATATGTGTCTGTGTGTGTGAGTGTATGTATGCATGTATGTATAAATATATATTTATATATTCATACATGGATAGCGGAAAGCTGAATATTTGTCTGCACGTGTGCGTCTGTGCGTGTACGTGCGTGTGTGTGTATGTATGTGTGTGCGTTCACAAGCATGCCAGAATGTGCTGGCATAAACCAGTCACTGTTCTATATAATGATGGAAATGGAAAAGCAGCAAGAAATAATCTAGGTCTATTACGATCGTATCGATGTAGAATTTTGGAATGTTTTCAAAAGTGTTGATTTTGTTTACTTCAAAGTAATTTTATCATAAAATATATAACTCGGCCATACAAACTCAAAGATACAGATAATTAATATTGATCAAATAAGAGAAAGTAACTCTGAAGACTGCTCATTCAGAATGCAGCTATGTCAGATACAGTAACTGAGAGGTATAATTGATGTTTTAAATTTACCAATGAAATTATTTGAATGCTGTTTTATTAACAACATACATATCCCACGTTTTGTAATAGTAATATTGATATCTAGAATAATACATATAGATTCACATAAATACGTATACACACACACTCAGATCGTTACAAGTAACCACACACACAGGCACACACATATAGATATTATACAGATATAATTATACCTATGCATAAATATACATAACGTTTGTGTGTGCATTTGGTATGCATGTATGTGTGTATGCATGTAGGTACGTATCTATATTAGTTACTTATAAGCGGCGGAAGCAGTATTAGTACTGTGTAGACATCTTTATAACCTACTTCACGCTGGAAAAAAAATATATATATACGCACACACACACATATATATATATATATATATATAATACAAAAAATATATATGCACGTATACACACATATATGTATATACGTTCATCTACTTATATATCATAGATGATATATCATAGATGATATATATATATATAAACAAATAGTAAATGAGTATATGCATATATACGTACAGGTATGTGCATACCGACATCCACCTGTATGTATAGGTGCATATCTGGGTACAGGGCATTGCAAACAAAACGTAGACGAGAAAACACACAAGCCACATAGAGAACATTCTTCTTCATCAGCTACCCCCGTTTTAACACCGGCGTTTCGAAGAGCTGGGTAGGACGCATCGTTAAAACGGCTCTTCCCATGGACCGCAAATTAAATTTGTATACACAAATTAAACCTTGCCATGGAGGAATGTAGTGGCGGACAAAAAACAAGACAGGAAAACAAACAGAAAAGGTTATACGGCCAGACGGGAAAAATTATGTGTATGAACGCTGTGAGGCACGAACTTGAAAGTGGGGACGAAGTAAGTTCGCGTGTTTGCTCGGCGATAGCCAAGGAAGAAAAGGATTATTGACCGGAAGCATGTGACCATGCCGGTGTAAGGGGAAGAGAGAGAGAGTGGTAGAGGGAGAAACAAAGGGAGGAAGTAGAAGAATATATATATGTATGTATGTATGTATGTATGCATGTATGTACACACTTAAGAACGCACATACACACAAACATATACATATACACACACACATATATATACACACACACACACGACCGGCAGAAATGATTTGTTTATAGTGACTAAATGTATGTGTTGTACATTAGTTGACTGTCTCCATCAAATCTACGTTTCCTGAACAGGTGCACACTGTACCACTCGTGAAGTGTCGATGCGATGGGAGAGCAACGTAAGATGTTTTTTTTTGTTTTGTTAAAGAACACAACGCACCAGTCAGTCCCGGAAGCGATTTTTTTTTTTACCACGAGACTCCCGGACGCCAGCAATGAACTCATTTGCATACAGCCAATCAGAGCTCACCTTGACTTTGATGTCAAGTTAACAAACACATTCTACCAAGTAAACTCGGGACGAAGAACGGTGTTGTAAGTTGACCGATCGCCAAGTTATGCCTGATTTTAAAAGGAGACAAGTAATTAGATAGATTTGCATCTATACCTATTATAGGATTTTGTTAGGGCCCCATTTAGTAAAGATGTGGATAGGGAAATTGTGGGTAGAGGGTGACGTGCTAGCAACCCTCTCCCCTTACTGTTTTACAAAGCAAACAACAACACAAATAATTATGCAGAGGCAGCCATGGTTGAAACAAGAACAAGAGCAACAAGCATTCTTAAAAGAGACAAGAAGCATGACCATTCCTTACCAAAGTGACCTCATCTTACCGCCCATCACTTACGCGCTCATAAATTAGTTTTGATAGTTGAGTTCTGATTGGCTGTACGCAAATGTGTTCATAACTGGGGTCCGGAACTCGAATAAGAAAAAGAAAAAAAATCGCTTCGCGGAATTGATACCACGATCTCTCGATTGTGAGTGCAGCACACCAACACCTAAGCCATGCGCCCCCTGAACACAGTGCATCGAGACAAAAGCAGGATACTAATGATACAGGATAGAAAGCTAAAAACCGTTATACTTGCAGAACAGAACACAAGTTCAAAAGCAAAATGAAAGTAACGGAAATCAACAGCTTTTCTTTTCTTATATATGTTTCTGGTGATCTCGTTGTGGACTCCATCACCGGTTACCGTCGTGGTGGAAGTGTGGTAAAGTTAGATAAGTCGTTCTCGTTGTTCGCATTCTTCTCTATTTTAATGTTATTGTAGTTATTGTGTTTTTTTCTTATCTATTGTTGATGCTGCAACTGTCATTACGACTATATTTTGCGTTCACAAAGAGAAGGCGGAGAGAAGGCTGAGTGAAACTCTCTATTTGTAGACATAGCTCCAACAGACATCCATGTGATTGCAAAGCGAGTTCTTTACAACACAGCAATGCCTGCGTCTGGGGATTGAACTATTTATGTTTATTTCCTATGACAGCACAAGTTCAGCTTATACAGTCATGGCAGAGAGGATGCATCCTGAAACTTCGGTGTCTCTAAGATTAAGATATTCTGCGTTAGACCGAACGCAACGAAAAATATTCTCTTATTGGAGAAGCCTTCTTAACTGAAAATCTGTACCGTACATAAATAAGTGCGAAGGAGCATGGCCTGGTCGTTAGAGTATTGCACTCGCGATCACCACATCGCAGATTCGATTCCAGCAAGTGCTGTGTTCTTGAGTAAAACATTTCATTTCACATTGTCCCATTCCACACAGCTGTAAATGGATAACCCTACGACAGAATAGTTTTCAGATCAGGGAGAATGTTGGCGCGCTGGCCAAGCCAGAGGAAGGGGGCATTCGAAAGCGGAAACGATGGAAAGCGCACTATGTATAACAACATCTGATAGCCTAGTCGATCACGAGATCACGTGATATAAATAAGTACAGATAACTAATGCAATCAGAGTAGATAATAAGAAACTATTCCTGTTTATTTTAACCATCATATATTAACCATTACTACCGCATCGGGCTTCAAGCTATACGCGCCTTATTCAACACTGCAGAACACTAGAGTTTAGTTACAAGCAACAACATCAACAGCAACACCAATAACAACAACAAAAGTCACAATGAATTTTAAATATTTCTGTTTTTTTATTGTATGCTTGTTCTTTTACCTTCCTTGAAAACAAGTAATTGAAAGATATCTGCGATTTTTCATTATCTAAATTCTAAAACGCTAAACAAACTTTGGTTCGCTCGCATAGATTGAAATAATATCGACTACGTAAATATTAAGAATTGGATGCTAATAACATTAAATAATCAATTGACCTCGTTGACATCTGTCTGAAGAAAGAATTTCAAATACTGTAAACATATAATATAGATTAATGTACATGTCTATTTTCGAGGCTGGTTGGTTTTCAGTTCGTCACTTGTTTTCGGTGTTTAGCCCCAAGTCAACACTAATAAAACGATCTTATGATCAAAAGACATTCCCACAGAGATATATATTTTTTTCTTGTTTCGTTTTTTTTTATTCAGATATATGCTATATCCAATAATTCATTATTTAATGTGTTCCCGTCGATTTAAATTGTAGGATGTAACATGAAGAATATTTTGGGGATAGTCTAAGCAAGACGAAAGGCGGTGAACTGGTAGAATTGCTAGCACGCCGGACGAAATGCTTAGCGGTATTTCGCCCGTCGCTACGTGGTGAGTTCAAATTCCGCCGAGGTCGACTTTACCTTTTATCCTTCGGGGTCGATGAAATAAGTACCAGTTACGCACTGGAGTCGATGTAATTGACTATCCCCATTCTACCCAAATTTTCAAGGCCTTGTGCCTAGAGTAGAAATAAGCTTAAACACGACGTGTGATCACATTATTTCATTGATGAAAAGAGCGGTGGGCTGAAAGAGACGTTAGCACGCCGGGCCAAATGCATAGCGGCATTTCGTCCATCTTTACGTTCTTAGTTCAAATACCGCTAAGTTCGACTTTGCTTTTCATCCTTTTAGGGTTAACAAAATAAGTAAAATAAGTACCAATGAAAAATGGTGGGTAGATGTAATCCATTTTTCCACGTACCTCGAAATTGCTGACCTTGTGCCAAAATTTGAAACCGATATTTCGTCAATGAATTCCTTTTAATTAGCTTTTCTCAACTGGGATACCTGAAGTGCATATAAGATCCTTGGTTGGTCTACACTAGCAAAATGATAGGCTGGGGATCCACGGTAGCATTTTAAATTTCCATATAAAGTTTCTTTATAAATGTATCTATTGTAAGACACAGGTTTTTTTTTCCTAATGTTTTACGCTATTTAACCTAGGGCAAGTCAATGTGTGAATAACAAAATAGGAATTTTCAAAGATGCATCTATAAAAATAGTTTGGCTATGAGGGGTCTGCCACAATGAAATACTAATCAAAAGAGTTATAGATAAAAATGGTTAAGACCCATTGCTTTTAATAGCGGCGTAGCAAGAATTTGTGCCGTTAGGTGAGTCTTGAATTTGAATACCACCAACCCATGTCTCCCATACAGTCTCGTACAGCAGACCCAAAAGAGCCGGCCTCATAAAAGCGCCGCCCGGGTTGGATTGCCCTCCTCGCTACTAAACTTAGCTACACTACTACCTTTCGAATTTATGTATCCGTTTATTATTTATTTATTAATATGTTTGTTACATGCTCATTAACATTATTACTTCATATCGGTGTGTTTGGTTATATAAAAGTGATAATGCCGAAAGAACAGACAACAGGTGAAGTCGATGAGTCTGTATATTTCTTTTTATCTAATTCAGATTGAACATTTTCAAATATCTAACTTTGCTAACATAAAGGCTACCATTTATACTTATATATAAAGTATCTGAGAAAAAATATATTCCCAAAGTGTAGCGGTCATATATTTTGCGTTGACATACAAGCAAAGAAAACATGAAGTCTCTTCGGAGCTTCATGTTGCTTACGGCCATCATCTTATTTTTGTATAACTCTAAACCAATCAGACCTGATTGATAAGACTTATGATCAAAAGTTTTCCATCGATATACATTTCATTGCTCTATGAATATATAAGTCACGATTAACCAAAAGATTAAGGCGGAGAGCTGGCAGAACCGTCAGTACGCCGAACAAAATGATTAGCGGCATTTTCGCCCGTCTTCAAGTGCTGAGTTTAAATTCTTATTCCTTTATTGCCCACAAGGGGCTACACATAGAGGGGACAAACAAGGTATTAAGTCGATTATATCGACCCCAGTGCGTAACTGCTACTTAATTTATCGACCCCGAAAGAATGAAAGGCAAAGTCGACCTCGGCGGAATTTGAACTCAGAACGTAACGGCAGACTAAATACCGCCAAACATTTCACTCAGCGTGCTAACGTTACTGCCAGCTCGCCGTGTTGAGTTTGAATTCTGACGAGAACAAACTTGCCTGTCATCCTTTCAGAGTTGAAGACATAAGTATCAGTTGAACACTGGAATCGATGTAATGGATTATTCCTTTCCCCCAAAATTCCAGGCCTCGTAGCTATTGTAAATAGGATTATTATCCAATCTGTCCTGTTCTTACCTAAGACAACGAGGTGTGGTTTTAAAGAAATTTAGCAGTTATTTCTAGTAGACGGAGGGAATACACAACAGACTGTTTCTTGTAGCACATTCCAGTACATTGTGATGTAGTAGTTGATGTCATTTTTTAAGGTCAGTTCTGTACGAGCAAATTGATACTGAAATGCGTTCTGGCCATCGCACAGTATTGTACGACTCTACCTAACGTTGTTGAATGATCTTATGTTTTAAGATTGTGGAACGAAGAAAGCTTTTTTTGCTATTTCTAACTTGTAAACTAAACTACACAGTATCTCTGCTGCTTCCGTTGTGGTAGCATGTGTTGAACTGAGTAGAACGTTCGATGCAATAATATATACATATATCTATATATATATGAGTTGTTTATGTGCATGTGTTTATAGATACGTGTGTGTGTGCGTGTGTTTGTGTGTGGATATAGAAAAGGAATTCATACGCGAAGCATAAACTTACCAGTTATAATGATACGCCATTGATTACAAAGTACTCTATGATACCATCTTCCCTCTTCCTTCAGCTAACATGTTTCAATGCTGCCTCCTTTCTCGATCAACCGTACGCTAAACCACATACCACACACACACACACATACATACACACACACACACACACACCCACACACACACACACACACACACACATACACACACACACACACACACACACACACATACAGAAATTCAGGCGCATTGTTTGCGTGTATTTAGATATTTGTGTATAGATGTGTAAATATATATATGTATAACCATTTGCATGCAAGCATATCTACACGACTAGGCGAAAAGCGCTTCATTTAATATGTGACGTTAATAAAAATCTGTAAATGT
>NC_068983.1:52360217-52364020 GCF_001194135.2 Octopus bimaculoides
TTTTTTTAGTTGAGGGAGATAACCAAGAGTACCGATATTTCTCGTAAAACAGCGGGGAGATAACTCAATTTTTTAAATGTGGGTGAAATAACCAAAAAGTACAACATAGGTATATGTACACATACACACAGAAGCATACATATATACAAGGCTGTATACATATATATATAATATATTTAAGTATACATATATATGTATATACGTATATATATGAAATGCAAAATGTCATTTATAGTAAAGTAATAGCAGTAACTAGGAAAATATAACACTCGAATTATTGTGAACTAAAATAAGTTATTTATTTAAACGATTACTTACTGACTTCAAAATATTTCATGCGTGAGGATGTCTTTCAGACATTAAAATGACGGGAAACAAGTTTCTATGTATTAAACATGGCCGCGCATACAAAGAGATGGAAGGAAGGGGTTGCAAAACGTATATAAGTATGCGGGTAAGTGGACCAAGTGATTCATGGAAAACGGATGTAAGGTATGAGGAATTAAGAAAAAAATTTATATATTTCAAAAGTGAGGTTGAAACAATGATTGATGTTACTAGGCGTTCTGTGGAAATAACAGATAGGCCTATTGGAGTAAAATGTTTGAAAAGAATATGGTGTTGGCATTTTGAAGCGAAATATATTTTATTCGTCTAAAAAACGGTACCTGTTTGGAAATTTGGGAAATTTGAAAGTAATATTTACTCGAGTTTCTATAGTTAAGTCGAAAACTAACGAAAGGGCTGAAGAGAACTGCAAAGATTATAACTAATTAATCATTTCTATTATAGGCACATCGACCTCAGTGTTTCACTGGTACTTATTTCATCAACCCCGAAAGGATGAAAGACAAAGTCAACCTCGGTAGCATTTGAACTCAGAACGTAGCGACGACAGACGAAAGAATTTTAATTTTTACAAAACGCTAGCAATGTTGAGGGGAAGGGCAAGTCGATTACATCCACCCCAATATCTGGATGGCGCTTATTTAATCGAACCCGAAATGAGGAAATGGAAAGTGGACCTCGGTTGAATTTGGACTCAGGTCCTAAAACGCCTGAAAAATTGCTGTTATGCATTTTGTTTGCAGTGACGAATCTGTTAACTCACCACTTTACACTATTTAATATTAATAATATGTTTTGCTATAGGCATGAGGTCTGAAAATTTTATCGACTCCACTTCATTGATATCGAAAGGGTGAAAGTCAAAGTCGACCTCGGCGAAATTTGAACTCACAACGTATGGACGGACGAAATGCCACTCAGAATTTTGCCCAGCGTGCTAACTATTCTGATAGTTAGCAATCAGATACAAAGTAAATATAAATTATAATATTTGAAATGTTCCCAAAATGTAAACTGTATCAAAGTTTCTTATAATATTAGGCTGTTTATAACTTTATAGTCTCCGCATACAGTTACATCGGTGAGATTGTCTTGATAAGTAATTGAGAGCGTTGAAAAATGTTTGGCAGAATTCTTAGCAAAGTTGCTGATAAAGGCAAATTTAAAATAATTGTACTTAGGAAGAAATAAGAAGGAGCCAAAAAAACATTAACAAAAGGTAATGATAAAGTAAAATGAATAGAATGAGTTGAGCGGTTTTATATTCAGTGATGGAATAAAAAAAAAATGGGAGTATATATAAGAAAGCAAATAAATATATTAATTTCTTCGATTAAATAAATACAACAAAAGCAAAACAGTGAAATAGAGTGAAGTGAGGTCTGATGGGATTAAATAGGGCCAGGAGTTGATTAAATTAGAATAAACAGATTATCACTTCTGTGATGAAATGTTACTCTAAGAAATTTTTTAAGGGGAGGTGCTGTGCACTTGATGACATAAAGTGAACGGCAATGTATATATCGTGAAGCGTAAATGATATAGAAGGGCACAATGATTATAAATACAAGCCAATACTGTTATAAAAGGAAACGGATTTCAATATTTAAACATTAAAAAAGGCGGCAAGGTTGCAGAATCGTAAGCACACCGGACGAAACGCTTACCAGCATTTCGTCTATCTTTACGTTCTGAGTTCAGTTGCTGTCAAGGTCGACTTTGCCTTTCATTCTTTCGGGGTGGGTAAAATAAGTACCAGTTATGTACTGGGACTGATGTAATCCCACTAGCTTGTTGACCTCGTGTCAAAAATTGAAATCAATATCTAAACATTAAATAGTTGAATAGTTTAAATATTATATGCTTAAATACTGTGACCTGCCACAATCGTTAGCACGCCGGAGAAAATGCTTAGCTTCATTTCGTCCGTGTTTCCGTTCAGAATTCTAATTCCACCATTGTACGCACTGCGTTTCATCCATTCGGGGTCGATAAAACACGTTCCAGTGGAGTGTTGTGGTTGATGCAATCTACTTGCTCCCCTCCCCACCAAATTGCTGGCCTTCTGCCACTACTTAAAACCAATATATATTTAGTTATGGCGCAGGTTAAGCAGTTAAATTGTCTCAAGTAAAGAGATAGCTGAGTTAAACAGAGTTATGTAGATGTAAGTATGGTGTAGAAGGGATAAAGCAGAATCGCATGTTCTAAGTCGATACAGGGATTCCAGTCTTAAACTGTTCTGATGTTGTAGACCCAATTCTTCAGCTGGTATTTGTTTTATTGACCCAAAAGGATAAAACCAAAGTCGACCTTGGGAAAATTTGAACTCAGAACATAAAGACTGACGTAATGCCGCAAAGCATTTCGTCCGGCGTGCCAATAATTCTGCCTTCTCGCTGCTTTCGTTGGTGTAGCTACTGCAAATAAAACAATTAGAGTATAAAGAAAAGGTATAATTGGAATAGCAGCATGGTAAGACGGAGCTACAGAGAGCTTTAAAGAATCAATTGGATAGGTTAAGAAGATTCACCTACATTCATACACATGAAAATAGGAACATGTATAATCTAAATTAATGTCAATTTTATGTACCTAGAAAATTCGTCTCGTAGAACAAATAACTGATAGAAAGTCACAATAACAAGTAAAGCTATTTTCTCTATATTAATATATTTCTTCAAAATATTAACATAATGTCTACTTCATGGCATGGAATCATTTTTTTTTTTTTGTTTCAAAAGATATGCAGTCATTTTCTTATCAATCGTTTTGTCAGCTTACCTTCAATGTTTTGCATCTCGCTGCTTTTATGTATCTCCTAGGTGTGCTGTTTAGATGCATTTCAAATCCTGCGATGATCGTAAGTTTCTGTGAGAATCTGAATGCCAGAAACAGCATACGTCCGCTTATATAGATTTTTTGTTTATAAATTTCAATATCTGACATACTTGTGCTTGTTAATGTCTCTACGTATTTGATATAGCATAGCTTATATAAAACACTAAATCTGATTCGTTATGTCTTTGTTGTGCTAACTCGCTTATGATCTTGAACATTTTCGTTATAACGAATGCACTTACATATATATATTTGTATATATAGACGCACAGAAACACATACACACACGCACACACAAGCACACGCACAAACACGCACGCTGACGCACATGCAGACACGCAGACATACGTGTGTGTGTATAAATCTATATATATGTAAGTATAATAAATATATGTAAATATATCTATATATATATACATATATATACATAAATATATCTACATATATGTATATATATCTACATATATATATATATATATATATATACATACATATGTTTACATATATATGTATATATATACACATATATATACGCATAAATATATATA
The DNA here is from genome assembly GCF_001194135.2 of Octopus bimaculoides. Lineage (NCBI taxonomy): Eukaryota > Metazoa > Mollusca > Cephalopoda > Octopoda > Octopodidae > Octopus > Octopus bimaculoides. The sequence continues at coordinate 52,363,955 of NC_068983.1, forward strand.
TGTATACATATATGCATAGATATATATATATATATATATATATATATATATATATATATATATATA
>NC_068983.1:52365224-52366320 GCF_001194135.2 Octopus bimaculoides
CCAGGAGTTATTTTCTTATCAGAATGATCAGAGTGAGGTTTCCAGGCTGCCGTACCTTCGGAATCATCATTAGACTCATCCAACTCTTTCCAAATCCTCTGCACTATCTTCATATTGACACCCAAGCATTCTGAAATGTTCGTATTGGAGCTTCAGGCGCGAATGCCAAGCAGCACAGGATGTCGTTTCCAATTTTTTGGCATAGTGAATTGCGTCATGGTGCTGTCTTTCTCACAGACGATGCCCAACTGACCCTACTATACTGTGTAGTCGACAAAGCAACAGCAGTCAATGCGCATGCGCGACATTAAAAGTATAAAATTGCGACAATTTACCCATCGCACCTTGCGTACATGTGTATGTGTATATATAAGTATGTATATATGTAGATAGATAGATAGATAGATAGATAGATAGATAGATAGATAGATAGATAGATAGATAGATAGATAGATAGATAGACAGGTATGTGTATAGAGAGATATGTGTATACGTAGGTAGATCGATAGACAGACAGACAGTTAGACAGAGAGACAGATATATAGATTTATTGATGGTGGTACACCGATATACTATAAGTTAAATTATATAAACGATGTTGAGAGAAATATTAAAGTGAAAAGAGAAGCGATTTAATGAACTGTGTTCATAATTCCCTGTTCAATTTTCACTGAAGCCTCTCAGCACTTCACTTGAGTATGTAAGTCAATGCATTCATGAATGTGTTCAAGTACATTTATAGGTGTTCATATATTTGTATAACGTAGAAAGATGTAGAGTCAATAAGAAGTAGAATTTATGAAGTTTATTGGTAATCGAATTTCCAATTTTCGGATTGATTACACAATAAAACACGCCAGCATTAAATGTCACACTCGCCCCCATATACGTATGAGCGTACATCGTACGTATGCATATCGATATATACATGCATGTGTGTAATACATATATATATATACATATATACATATATATATGCATATATATATATACATATATATATATATATATATATATATACACATATACATATGTATGTATATATATACATATACATATATATAAATATATATATATATATATATGTATATATATA
>NC_068983.1:52366653-52367880 GCF_001194135.2 Octopus bimaculoides
ATATATATATATATATATATATACGTGTACACTAGCACAAGGGAAAGGACTTTTACAGGCATGTATTCGATATTTGCTGTTTTGCATATTTTTTCAGACATAACTCTGAAATACATACACACAGACATTCACACATATATATATATACATATGTGCGTGAATGTGTGCATATGTGAATGTGTGCATGTGTGTGCTTCTCTTTCATAGAGAAACGGTAAATAATATAAATGGAAATGCATTATTGTTCGTATATTTTTCTGTGTGTTTCTTTTCAATTTACATGTAGGCTTCTATGTGTATGTGCTGACGAGTTAGCGTGCGGTGTCTGTTTGTATGTATATGCATGTGTACGTGGAAGTAATTAGATTTTGCAATATAGATTCACATATCTCTCGGAATATTTTTGTCTCGACAAATATTGACTTCTGACAAAAGCTTCTCGTATATGTGACGTTTGGTAGTGCCATCATCGTCATGGAGGTCGTTGTCATGTATGATTTTTTTTCTACCTTTGCTGCGCGTCGATGTCTCTATAACGAAAAATATTCCCCATTATGCGCAAGTTCTCCCATCGAATGAAACCATAGCGTTACTTTCTTTTGACTTCCCCGTAGTGTTTTCTTGGCAGAGACACTGGACTGGTTTGTCTTTGCCTTCCCCTTCCCACAACTTCATCGCTTTTGGTCCACAAGAAGCTCATCCGTCCTCTGACAGATTTTGTTTTCAGTCCTGATGATTTGTCAGAGACCCTCCACACTATAGTAGCAAGTAACTTGAGTTCGGGAAACGATTAAGCCTCCGATAAATCGTCAATGGAACAGGTGGTACTGTTTTCTCCATGGTATCTGTTGCGGGCCTCATCAGCCTGATTAGTGAATAGGGATTAAATAATGACCTAATAAGACAATAGTGTACCTTTTGTGAAATATTGTGAAAAGCAAGGAAAAAAAATTGTGCCAAACTGCCACTTGAAATTACTAGAGTTACTTATTTGTTCATTTTCCATTCATTTTTTTTCATGTTTAATTTTTGTGTACATCTTTACTTTGTTTTGTTTTACATGATTGCTGCAAATTAGATTTTGAAGTTTATTTCGATAAGAACACCTTGCAGAAAAATTTCCCATTTCAACGTCGTGTAACTTGTCATAACACAGGCCATAGCTTAAATATGTGTGTGTATATGTGTGTATACATATCTACATACATACAGATATATATGTATATA
>NC_068983.1:52368207-52371202 GCF_001194135.2 Octopus bimaculoides
TAAACACGCATACATACATACATACATGCATACGTACATACATACACATGTATACATTCATGCATGCATATATACATACAGGTATGCATACATACATACATACACTTGCATACATGCATACATGCATACATACATACATGCAAACATACATGCATACATACATACATACATGCATGCATATATACATACATACACACATGCATGCATACATACATACAAGCATGCACATACATACACACATACATATATACACACACACATACATGCATACACACACATACATACATACATACATACATACATACATACATACATACAAACATAGATACATCATAACACTTGTAATCACACCTCCGAAAATCTTTCCTTGTACTTAATTTAGTTCCCAACTAAACTCCCTGACCTAAACAAAGATTACGCCCGTATAACTACAGATGAAAGGCAACAAGGAAACTTCCGACGAAGGCACTCAAAGTCAACAGGGCGCCATTAAAAGTACAAAAATAACGAAACGTAAAAAATCATTACAAAAATTCTAATTTACCGTAAAATCAAAATAGTCTTAAGCTTATCGTCTCGAAATGATAAAATTTTAAACTAGATAATATACCGAATTAGTTTTTTAAGTTTAGTTTAATCGTCACTTGAATAAAATATACGAATTATCCAAAGAAGAATCAATTAAGGAATCAAGTAGAATTCATAATATTTTTCATAGTTTAAAACAAATGAACAGTAAAGAGATGTGCTGTTGAATTTGGTCAGGCGCCAACAAAAATTGCTTTGCAATATCTAGTCATATTTCGTTTTATGTTCTAACTTCAAATCTCAAAAACATCGTTTTATGTTTCGCGTTTTCCTTCTTTGATGGAGGTTAAAGGAGACGCTGATTATAAAATAGGACTGAAGTGTTGTTATGTGCTAATGCGAAAAACAAATCATTATTTTGAAAATTATTTTGCTTTTAGAAATGTGTTCTTTTTTTTTCTTTCATTAATAGCAATTGCACCAGTTGTTCCCGAACTAAAATTACTGTTGAACCTTATACAATTTTCCACAAATTCTGGAACTTATATTACTATTTTAGGGATGTTTTCACAGAGAATTTATTGATATAAGATTATATAATAATTTACTATTTTGAAAGCTTTGATTTGAAGTTTCTTAGAAAATAAGTTTATTTTTATTATTGGTTTCAAATTTTGGCACAAAGCCAGCAAGTTTGGGGGAGGGGCTTAGTTTATTACGTCGACTACTGTATTCACCTGGTTCTAATTTTAACGACCCTGAAAAGATAAAAAGCAAAGTAGACTTCGGGGGAATTTGAACACAGAACATGGACGAATTACCGCTAGGCATTTTGCCGGGCTTGCTAACGATTCTGCCAGCTCGCTGCATTAGGTTAATTTTTTTTCCTAACATTTGTTTTACATTTTGACACAACGCCAGCAATTTTTATGGAGAGGTACATCGATTACATTGACCTCATTTTGCAACTGATACTTATTTTATCGACCCCGAAGACACTTGCCCAAGGTGCCACACAGTGGGACTGAACCCGGAACTATGTATGTGTATATGTGTGCGTGTGTATATATATATTTCTATATTGCCCGCAAGGGGCTAAATATAGAGGGGACAAACAAGGACAGACAAAGGGGTTAAGTCGATTACATCGACCCCAGTGCGTAACTGGTACTTTATTTATTGACCCCGAAAGGATGAAAGGCAAAGTTGACATCGGCGGAATTTGAACTCAGAACGTAACGGCAGACGAAATACCGCTAAGTATTTTGCCCGGCGTGCTAACGTTTATGCCAGCTCGCCGTGTGTGTGTGTGTGTGTGTGTGTGTGTGTGTGTGTATATATATATATATATATATATATATATATATTATAATGTACTTATAATATATGGTGTGTATATCACTATATTGCCTATCTTCATATAGAGAGAATGTTTCTTAAACCTTTTTCAGTTATATTTCAAAATATCCGTTAGCCGCATCAGTTATAATCCATATACAACTAGACTCAACGTTTTATATCTCGTGTTTCATAGTCATATTAGGAAACCATGTGGTCGGTAAGCAAGCTCCTCACCATACAGCCACTCTTGTTCCTATTTATATACTTTTATCTATTTATATTTTCTCTTATTTCAGTCATTTGACTGCGGCCATGCTGGTGCACCGCATTTAGTCGAACAAATCGACACCAGGACTTATTCTTTGTAAGCCTAGCACTTATTCTATCGGATTCTTTTGTCGAATTACTAAGTTACGAGCGACGTAAACACACCAAGCGATGGTAGAGCGACGAACGCAGACAAACAAATGCATACGTACATGTATATATATATATATATATATATGTGTGTGTGTGTGTGTGTGTGTGTGTGTGTGTGTGTGTGTGTGTGTGTGTGTGTGTGTGTGTGTGTGTGTGTGTGGTTATAATTGCGTATATATATATATATATACACATACATACATACGTACGTACATGCATATATATACGACAGGTTTCTTTCAGTTTCCGTCTTACAAATCCACTCACAAGTCTTTAGTCGGACTGAGGCTATAGTAGAAGACACTTGCCCAAGTTACTACACAGTGGGACTGAACTCAGAAGCATGTGATTGGAAACAAGCTTATTACCACACAACACACACACACATCCACACACACACACACACACATACACACACGCATACAGACACACACACATACACACACATATTATCGTGTCTTGGTAGAGTCATTACGCCAAAAATATTGGATCACACGCGCTGGTTGCATTCCTCTTTATCATTAGTTATATTTTTAAATATCTAATCAAATTAGTAATCGATCGCTTCTTTAACGTGTTGGTTAAACAATCAGACAGGTATACGAGGATACGTATTCAGCAGTAACACATGTCAGATTGGAATTTAATGAAAACAATAATTTCGTAATTAACTTTTGAAAAATGTATAATTCTCCATTCTTCTTTA
>NC_068983.1:52371390-52373016 GCF_001194135.2 Octopus bimaculoides
ACATACATACATACGTACGTACATGCATATATACATACGTACATACATACATACGTATATATATATATAAGTGTGTGTGTGTGTGTGTGTGTGTGTGTATGTGTATCTATGTATGTATGCATGTATATATATATGTGTGTGTGTATGTATATATGAATATTTATAGAGAGAAAATGAGACAGACAGAAACACACGCACGCACAGATGGAGAAAGAGAGATAAGGAAGGGACAGAGCGAGAGAGAGAGAGAGAGAGAGATAGAGAGTGAAAGATTCCTCAGCATGTTAAAATCTTTTACATTGCTTTCATAATTGTCAAATGTTACGCACATTGTTATATTGTCAGTGAGTCACAATGAATAAGAATATTTTTAAATTTTCAATGTCTTAATTCTTATTTTCACCTTGACGTTGAATTCAATTTGAACTATTTTGAGACATTCAATATCGGAATCTAGTAGAAAAGAAAAAAAAAAGATATATCATGAAGAATTAATTCTTGCTGTCATAGAATTTTCTTTTGAGTAGGCGTAAATAATATTTGTGACCGAAGTTAATTAGCATAAAAATGCCGATAGTTTGATCACAAAGGAGATATTGGAGGACAAAAGAAGCAGGTCGCGGATGAGGATACAGAATACAGAGGCGTGATATGAATAGTAGCAATGCAACAATGCTCTGAAGAGCTAATGAGCGGAGAGACGGTGTTGCAGTGAGTGAATGTATTGTAAGGAAATAAGGAAACAGAGTTATGGATTCTGTCGTAAATGACAAATTATATTCCGTTGGCCAATATAGCCTTTTTACAAAGAGAAGCAGCATCAGTATATATATATGTGAGGGGTACATGCGTGTGTGTGTGTGTGTGTGTGTGAGTCCGTACGTGTGCGTATAAAATACATATATATACTTACTTATATGCATACACACCACTACGGGTAGACGTGGACGTACATATATATACATACACACATATATATGTGTGTGTGTGTGTGTTTGTGTGTGTGTGTGTGTGTAAGTATGTATATGTATATAATATATATATATATATAGAGAGAGAGAGAGAGATAGCTAGATAGATAGATAGATAGATAGATAGATAGATAGATAGATAGATAGATATATAGATATATATTATATATTTCCATACGTGGCTTGTCTGTTTTCCTATGTGTTCATTCTGTTGTCCGTAAAAAAAGTCCCTTCTTTGTGCTTTGTTTATGTTCCTGTTCCTCTTTTGTCCACGTCTTTTTGACGTCCTGTACCCGGATATGCATCTATATATACATGTAGATGTAGGTATGTACATATATGTATGTATATATGAATATTCTCACATATCATTTGTATTAGTTATATAAGCGTGTAAATATTACGTGGAAAAGTTAACAGTCAAGTCGGAATTTCGCCTTTTTTTGCCATTACCACACCGTCGAAAGTTGTTGCAAACCCTTTTCTCGGAAAAGTTAATAAATAAATACTCTACTCCAAAGTTCTGAGTAAGTTTTTAACTTGTTAAAATATTTTTATATAACTTGACCTACAGGCAAACATCCAGATATATATATATATACATACATACATATATATGTGAATATATGTATATGTATACATAGGTGTTTGTATA
>NC_068983.1:52373079-52374307 GCF_001194135.2 Octopus bimaculoides
CTCTACTCCAAAGTTCTGAGTAAGTTTTTAACTTGTTAAAATATTTTTATATAACTTGACCTACAGGCAAACATCCAGATATATATATATATACATGTACGTATGTGTATTTATGTATGAATGTGCGTATGCATGTATTAGAAAAATTGAGTAGCTAGTAAAAAAACATAAGACAATATACGACGTTACCATATTCTTATATCTGGTCTTCTCTGAAATTTCAAGTCGATTTTAGTACCTTAATAAACTGAACTGTGTACTCGCCGCTCATAAATCGAAGATGTACAAAATACAAGAAAAAGTTCGGAAGAGTATTAAAGGATGTTTTTCGATAGAAAGCTAATTAACAAACAATGGAGAGAAAACGATAATTGTGCGATAAACAAATATATACGTAATTCACCTATGTATAAATATAGTAAAGTGAACGTGTAATTGTAAGCTGATCTAAGTTCTCATTTCTTTATTGCTCACAATGAGCTAAACATAGAGGTGACAAACAAGGACAGACAAAGGGATTAAGTTGATTATATCGACTCCAGTGCGTAGCTGGTACTTAATTTATCGATCCCGAAAGGATGAAAGGAAAGTCGACCGCGGCGGAATTTGAACTCAGAACGTGACGGCAGATGAAATACCGCTAAGCATTTCGCCGGCGTGCTAACGTTTCTTATTTATTTACTGCCCACAAGGGGCTACACACAAAAGGGACAAAAAAGGACAGACAAACGGATTAAGTTGATTATATCGACCCCAGCGCGTAACTGGTACTTAATTTATCGACCCCGAAAGGATCAAAGGCAAAGTCGACCTCGGCGGAATTTGAACTCAGAACGTAGCGGCAGAAGAAATACCACTAGGTATTTCACCCAGCCTGCTAACGTTTCTGCCAGCTGATCTAATTTCTGCCAACACTGACTTCATGTATGTAATTGCAGACAATAACTCGGGCTCCTTTTATTGATCCTGGTCGCAGTTCATTTATTTTCGTTCAGCGTCTAGCGGTCGTCTAAGAAGTGCCCTGTGTCAAGAAATATTATTCGGAGCAGACGTTCTCTCGAAACTGGTAATATATTCTTTATATAATTTTTGAAAATCATTTTTATTAAATTCACTCTTAAATTGAAATGTCTTCTTAGACTTACTCCTGTGCTATTTCCATCTCCATCTTTTATATATATAAAAAATTTGATTTGCATAGATTTCTAATCTTTTTTCAACTAAATAT
>NC_068983.1:52379114-52380841 GCF_001194135.2 Octopus bimaculoides
ATATATATATATATATATATATGTGTGTGTGTGTGTGTGTGTGTGTGTGTGTATGTATGTATGTATATGTATATATATGCATATCTGTATATATATATGTATATATACTCACATATATATACATATATTTATGTGAGTGTGTATAGTCACAATAAGGACATTTAAACCTCATAGAGATATTTAACCAAGATACATTGGTTTAATATATTAAATTTTGAAGAGATAATTCTTCAATAAATATATTATATAGAATATCGTAAAATATCAAATATATTTTATCGAGTTAGAAAACAGAAAGATCTAATGGGTACAAATTACATTATTAATTAATCAACATATTCACCAACAACTGTTTCATTTCACCTGCAAAATTAAAATTACAAAACATTGGAATTTTGAATTTGCCTGTGAAATGAAACAATTGTTGGAGAACTAATTAATTAATTAATTAATTTCTATGCATTAGATCTCTCTCTTTTCCGATTCGACACACACACACACACGTATATATATATATTTATATGTGCGTGTGTGTGTGTATGTGTGTGTGTGTGTGTGTGTGTGTATGAAAGGTATTATATTTTTAAATGATTATTACAATTCAAAGAAGTAAACAACTTCAGGTCAATTAGGAAAAAGTATTTAAAGGAAATACACTAATTAGATTTTTCTGTATGAAATGCTTCAAGAATATTCTGCTGAGAATATATTCTGTTATAAAGTTAATGTCAAAGTGAATAAAGGGTTTCTTACTTAATACAATTATATCGAAGCGAAACTTTCTAGAAATAGGGAGTAAAACCCTTAGAAATTTAGAAATACAGGAGCGGCGCAGAAAATAACATCAATATTCATATATTAAAGTAAAACAAGTTTGCATAATTTAAGTATACAAGTAAGAGGTAAAAGTATTTTCGTATGTTAAAAAATGGAGTATAAGAGAGTGTCTGATGATATACATTAGGTATTAATACGAGAACATTAAAAAAAAATCTATCATAAATAATGTACACATTGATGACTACGTAACATTCAAAGAGGGGAAATGATTGTAAATGATTATGAATAAATAGAAAATGACATTCCCTAACGCATTAGATTTTCAAAAGAATCACAAAACTAGAACTAAACATTTCATATAATAAATGTATAAGTTTATATTAATGTGTCGAATGTTATATTGAATAAGCAAATCTCCAGGTGCTACAAATCTATACCAAATGAATTCAATAAAAATATGACTGAAAATACACACGCAAACATAAATTCATATACGCACACACATATGTATACACATATACATATATATGTATATGTACATATATGTATGAATATTTACACATATGTATGCAATTATATATGTATATATGTACGTGTGCGTGTGTGTACCGGTATGTGTGTGTATGTATGTATTTATATATATATTTGTGTGTATGTATATATATATATTCATTCATATATATCTGTATGTATGTATGAATGTATGTATGTATGTATGTATGTATGTATATATGTATGCATGTATGTATATCAATGCCAATATAAATGTGTGGGTATGTAGTAAGAAGTCTGCTTCTCAAACACATGGTTCGGCTTCATTCTTACTGTCTGGCACTTCACCCTAGTAGAGCCTCCGGCCGACTAGGCCTTGGGGAGTGGATTTCACGTACGAAAACTGAAACAACATATGTATACATATATATATATATATATACATATATATATAT
>NC_068983.1:52382817-52388313 GCF_001194135.2 Octopus bimaculoides
ACACACACACACACACACACACACACACACACACACACACACACACACACATATATATATATATATATATATATATATATGACGGGCTTCTTTCAGTTTCCGTCTGCTAGATCCACTCATAAGGCTTTGGTCGGCCCAAGGCTATAGTAGAAGGCACTTGCCGAAAGTATCACGTAGTGGGACCGAACCCGGAACCATGTGATTGTTAAGCAAGCTACTTACCGCACAGCCACTCCTGCGTCTATATATATTATTTATTATTATTATTATTATTATTATTATTATTATTACATATATATACACACACACACACATATATATCTATAGAGTCTGTATGTTAATTCATGTGTTGACACAAATCTTTATGCGTCATAGCAGTGTCATTAAGCCAATAATCATAACACACACACACACACTGGTTCATTATTATTTCTTTATTGTTAATCTGTTGGTGAAATATCCAACCCGTTAAAGTTAACTGATCGATCTTTTGTTTAACGTACTAGTTAAACAATTGAGCGGGTTTGTCTTTTTTTAACAAATTCCTTTCGTCTCAGAGCAGATTTTGAGGGGAATGAACAAGACATGACACCGAGACAAAAGGAGTTACACTAGCAAACAATCGGTCGATTGTTTATCCAGTATATTAAACAAACGATAGATTAGTTATGTGGTTAGATATTGTCATGTCTCAAGCTACTGCTATCTAACACATTCGGATGATCTCTACTCAACCGCTACACAACTGCTACTCGACTGCTACTCAACACTCCTAACACGGTCAGACTACCTCTATTTATATGTCTTGGGAGATCCTACTTCTTCCCCTGGGGGCGTCGACACAACAGATTGCTATTATTATTACTGGTGTGATAATAGACAAAGGAAGACAAAACAAGATGAATATTTTCGAAGCAAATGATCCCACATTAACGTTATTTTCACTAAACTCCCAATCTCTCAATTGTCATACGCAGCATACATGATATATTCACTAGGTATTCTTATATCTCCAGCTTCGTATGATTAAGGAAAGAGAGATGGGTAGCATTGATAAAACATTGATCTAAGTGAATAACTGAATGCATTATGTTCCACTCTGTAACCATTATACCGTATCTGAAATATTTTATTTAGTTCTATTAGCTTACACATGTCTTATATTAAACATGTGTTGACTACGTTTGGAGAAATCTGACTACACATATACTAAACCAATCCTCATATTGAATATAATCCTAGGTTGTTTTTTTTTTATTAATTCCATGTTTCTCATGCATTATTTTTTGTGGATAAATCTATTGTTACACCCGCTTTGGAGATGACATACCCAAAACATGCTTTCCAGTATGAAAAGATTTCCTGTTTTATCAGAGTAATTGCGTAAGAGAAAGTGTTATACATTTTCTTAGATGCTACAAGTGATAAAAAAATATTGAGTTACAGGGTCAGATCGTTGCTTTCAAGCGTAGAGGAAGAATTGTTGGCTTCTAAAAATAAAGGGATTACTAGAAAATTGATATACAAGAATATGGAAAATGGAAAACTAACGCCAGTATTATCGTAAGAAACGAAAACAGTAAGAATAGCTGAATATTCCTAAGTAACGAATTAAATAAATTTTTCTGTACATGCATATATATCAATCGTCTCTCTTTTTCTGTCTCTCTCACTACGTGGGAATACACCTCTTCTTTCCATATATATATTTTTCTAAGCCTGATATTTATTCGGTCGATCGCATTTGCTAAGTTACGGCGCCGTAAAACACACACAACACAACACACACACACATATATTATATATATATAACAGGTTTTTGTGGTTTTCGTCCAGCATTTCTATTGCTCGGCCCAAGGCAGAAGACAAAGTGGACTGAAACCGGAACCATGTGGTTGGGGAGCAGGCTCCTACAAATACATGTACATATATATGTATTTATGTGTCTATGATGTATGTAGATATGTATGTGTGTGTGTGTGTGTGTGTGTGTGTGTATGTATATATATATATATATATATATATATATATATATATATATATGTATGTATTTGTATAATATTTTGTATGGTGTGAAGACACCAGAGGGGGTAGCAGTATTATTGGTGTGACCCTACAAAGGAGAAAAGGTAGGGGTAATGATGACATCTTACTCTCTGGTCCAGAATGTTCTCCGAATCCATGAGCTCGTCCTACGAGCGATATCGACGTTATTGTTGATGTAAGCACTCCATCCGAGATTTCAATTAAACAATTTCCCCTAAGTCAGCAGTACCATTAAAACTAGATCCACATGTCAAGTGACCTATTTTCCCTTTCATATCTCAAAGCATTTCTCATTTAACTTTTACTTTTTGATGAACCAGTCCTTCACATCTTGTCCAATATGGTCTCTTATTTTGAATCTTTTGAGTTTTTTTTCACTTTCTTTCCTCTGTTTTTAATCATAAAATAATTCTATCTACAAAAGTGGTTCAACCAGTGATATTGGAATAGTAAACACATTGCTTTTTTTGATAAACGAAAAAATACTTCTTGCATGTATATATGTAACAATTTCTTTGTTTCAACAATCCAAGTCGAAATTAGAAGTTCCAGTCTGAGCTCAGTTAGCAGCCTTAAAGACTCCTGGACAAACCAATGCACTGGGCCCTATAGTATTTTCTATTGATAGCAACCCAAAACATACATAGATCAGAATTGGTCCCTTGAACCCGAGAGGACACAGGGAACTGTCAAACACGCCTTCGCCTTAACACGGCCCGGGTTCCATTCAAATGTCTTATGTAAATCTGTGTATGTGTATCTCTGTGTTTGTATGGGTATGCGGAATTGTGAGTTTATATGTTTGTGTGTATGTGTCAGAGAGTGTGTTTGTTTCTGCATACATGTTGTATTTTCATATGCGTCTATATGTAGAGAAACTTGATTGCGCTGGTATAATACAATCTCGAATGGAACAGTCTTAAAATGCTGATGAATGTGTTTAACAGTATTTAATCAAGGAATATAAAAAAAGATTATATAATCTATATTCATAACAGTCGTGTGAATTTATTACAAAATCTTAAAATATTTCTGCTAGAATATACAAACAATAAACCGCAAACTTATCTCAAATGTATTGAAAAATATTTTATGCAACTAATATAATATGCGAAATTAACATTACACATATGTTATTAGCAAACTTCTTATTTGAAATCTTTATATGTGGCATATTAGTATTACATCCTGCTATCGAAAATCCATAACTTATTGTAATATACTGGATTCCTTTTCAATTTCATTCAAGAATTTATATGTGATGGAAGTAGTGGATACAGCAAAGCAAGATTGACTTTAAATTACAATAGAGCATAGTAAATGAAATTCTCATGGTATATTTTCATTTAATATTTGATAAAATTAAATAATAAAATTGTCTCCCTTGCCATTCTTTGCAAGAATGTTCAATAGTGCTAGTAACATTTCCTCATCATTACATATTTGTGTTTTGTGTGGATTGCATGTCAAAGAATTCACCCAACGGTTCCTCTGCGTGTTATGAAAGGCGACTAAATGAAGTTGAAGTAAGATTTGCACTCTGACCTCGTAAAACCCTTACCAGCATCGACTAACCAAAGACCCTTGGGTTGAAGCGTTGTCATCTGATTGATACAATTACGTCATCCATTAGAATTAGGAAATCTCAAACAAATAATGGATGCAGCTACGCGTTGTTGCAGCAGTTGTCTCTATACTACAACTAACACTACATGTTTAACTTTTATCGATAGAAATTATTTTTTCCAATGCAAAAGGTATCGCTAATTATCATCTATCATTAACTTTTATCAATATTGTTGTTTCTTTTTTGAGATCAAGTTATTTGGTGCAGAGGTTTGAACAAACGCGTCTTAAGTGTGAACATTCCTCTGTTTTGCATACCAGAGAAACTACATATATATCTTTCATACATATCCACGTATCCGTGAATTTTCGTGGCTTTCAGGATAGAGTTAAGGCCTGATAATCATGAATTTGTGGCTTCAATTTCTGGATTGGATCGACCGTTGTCTGTGATATTGAGCAAGGCGTTTCATTTCATGACCCTCCGTTATGCTCAACTGAATTTATTACCAACTTATAGTCCTATAGCAACCTTCACTTCATTCATCTAACACACCTCGCATGATTCGTTGAGTGAAGGTTGCGTCAACTTAATTCAGTACCAGCCTATAGTAAAATAGAAATCTCTTCTTCGTTCAGCTAACGCATCTTCCATCTTTCGTTGAGTCGAGTTTCGATGAGCTGAGGGAATGTTTATCTTTCCACATATCTATTTATGTGTTCCACAGCGTTTCTTTTTGTTTAAGATAGTATTCCATCTTTGAAAGAACAAGGCCGAATTTTTTTGTGGGGTGGGGTCGATTAGATCGACCCCAGTACGCAACTCGTAGTTAATTTATCGACCTCGAAAGGAAAGGCAAAGTCGGCCTCGGTGGCATTTGAACTCAGAACATAAAGACAGACGAAATACCGCTGAGCATTTCGCCCGGCGTGCTAACATTTCTTATTTCTTTATTCCCCACAAGGGGCTAAACATAGAGGGGACAAACAAGGACAGACAAATGGATTAAGTCGATTACATCGACCCCAGTGCGTAACTGATACTTATTTAATCGACCCCAAAAGGGTGAAAGGCAAAGTCGACATCGGCGGAATTTGATCTCAGAACGTAGCGGAAAACGAAATACCGCTAAGCATGTCACCCGGCGTTCTAACGTTTCTGCCAGCTCACCGCCTTGAAAGAATAAGATATTGATTTAGCAATGCCTGATACCAGCCTCCAGGGAAATGTGTTAAGATTACTCTTTTGTAATTAATGTATATTTAAACTAATATATATATAGACGGAACGCTGTGTCCGCATGCCGGACTTCAACTCAACAGTTGTTTTAATATGTCCTTAAGCTCAAATTAGAAGGTTAAGGGATGCTGCTGGGAACTGTAGTTAATCTCTGGTTGGATGCACTTCTTGTTAGAAGACTGAATGTGCAGTAACAAGATATGGTTACTCCGAAAAGAGCCAGAAGTGATTATCGGAGTTTTTCTATTACTTCACTAATCCTAATTTCTGGCGTGCGAATTGTCTCAACTTTAATCCCATAGATTACTATACATGTGGCGCGGTTGAGGTAGACATCAACCGCTTTGTCTACAATAACAAGGCCGAGCTGATGGTGAAGATCAATGAGATGTTCGAAGATCTTCCCAGGGATACAGTAGGAAACACATGCAGGTTCCAGAACCGTCCTGAAAGCGGCTTATCTCACAACCCTAATCTAGTTGATATCTTTTGATTTTTCTAAACTTCTTCCATCTTTGGATGGAATATTCTTTTCTTCTCCTTCTATGCAAATATGCAAACCCACAAATGTAGCTCGAAGCTAGAACATTCCATATAACTAACTACTCTGTATATTAAATAATATATATATATATATATATATA
>NC_068983.1:52388369-52390364 GCF_001194135.2 Octopus bimaculoides
ATATATACATATATATATAAAGAGAGAGAGAGAGAGAGAGAGAGATATCATTTAATACACACGGCATTTGAAATTGAGCTACTATAAATTTCATGCTTACAATAGAATTATATTTGGGCGAGCTTAGTAGCGTGCTGTGTATTATTGGGCAATGTTTCAGACTCACAACATAATGTGGTTGCTTTTTGAAGAAAAGAGAGAAAGAATAGGAAAGCAAAACGACAAAAGGTGACGAGGAAAATGCAATGAGGGAAGGGACATAAGTGTTGTGAACTTTTGGTCTGTTATAGTGACAAGGAAGGAAGGGAGAAATTCTTCCATAGTATATTAATAAACTTAGAAACAATTCCTTCATACCAATATATAGATAGAGAGATTATGAAGAACCAGGGACTGAGAGAAATATTACTTACAGGAATGACGAAGTAAATATTACACGCTAGATGAAACTATCGCTGATAACGAATTATGTATGTCTATTCAAATTAATGGTAATTCAAATCAGTATATTCTATCCAGAGTAATAACAGAACTGCATCCAGAGGACCGCCATATCACCACTACACAAACACGCACAAATACACACACAGTTCTCGAAATCACGTTAAATATCAACAAGCAATTATCAACTCATTGAGCTCGCCGTTTATGGTGGCCGTTGTTTAAATGCCTCATTTTTTTTTCTTTCCTACTTAAGTTATTAATGCTTCGGTTAATGATTAAAATATTCATTTAACAATTTCTGATTTTGCTCTCGTGTAAAATCTACAAAGATTACCCCACTGCAATTATATAAAAAGGTGCAGGTATTTAATGTGGTCATGAAGTTGGATTCCTAATCTGGTGGATTTAGCTGTAATATAACTGTAGAACAAATGTTTCTACCATAGCCTCAAATAGCTCCAAGATATATCTTTAAAAATCAAAAAGTTGAACGCATTGCTAAACCAATTGAATAAAACATGTTTGTTC
This sequence comes from Octopus bimaculoides, assembly GCF_001194135.2. Lineage (NCBI taxonomy): Eukaryota > Metazoa > Mollusca > Cephalopoda > Octopoda > Octopodidae > Octopus > Octopus bimaculoides. The sequence goes on from NC_068983.1 coordinate 52,389,342, forward strand.
TCGAATAATTGATCTAAACCGCCATCATCTTGGACAACATAATCTGGCCCATGATTGCTCTTAGCAGTGATTTCTCTCTTGCAATCTTTCGATCCAAGAATAATGTTTAAGAATGATTTCAAATTTTGGCACAAGGCCAGCAATTTCGGGAAGGTATGGCAAGTCAATTACATCGACGCTAGCGCTCAACTGGTATTTATTTTATCGACGCCGAAGGGGTGAAAAGCAAAGTCGACAGCGGTGGGATTTGAACTCCGAACGTAAAGACGGGTCAACTAGCGCTAAGCGTATTGCCTGGTGCGCTAACGATGCTGCCAGCTCACTGACTTAGTGTAATACCTTCGATTTTGTAGTGGGCGGATAGCACGGGGTCCATGTTTTGGTCGGATGCTAAACTGATGCCATCACCATCTGTGTAATATTGATGGAATATTTTCCACATCACATAAATGATGTAGAGCTCCCAGCGGTGTTGAAGAGAGGAGAGATTAGGTTGTTTAACGACCCCAATCATCAATGCATGTCTTGTTATTGGCTTCTGGAGTGCTTCTAATTTCATAATGAGTTGCTTCGTGTGGGAAGACCACAGTGGGCAAAAGTAGAGTAGAGAAGGATGATGGTGTGGGCATCTATAGATCGGAAAGTTCTTAGAATCCAGAAGCACATCTTGCAGGCCAAACCAATCTTGCTGTTTACGTGGGAACTCCAGCTTAGATTGTTATCAACAATTACTTCAAGGACTCTGGTGTTGTTGAATGACACTAGGAAGTCGCCCGAGGGAAATGGATATGGTAGTTTCAGAGTATCAAATTCAACTTAACTTCATTTAGAAGCATATTGTTCTTTTCCGCTCATTGGACAACAGGACAACAGCAAAGAAATCTGACTGAAGGCATGTTCGGTCTCCCATACCGTGTATGCCCAGCTGGCATATATATACATATAGAAATACACACACACACACACACACACGCACACACACACACACACACACACACACGCACACATACATACATACATATA
>NC_068983.1:52390466-52394748 GCF_001194135.2 Octopus bimaculoides
TATAAGTATCGTATAGTTGGAATTTACAAAAAAACAACAAAACAAAAGACGTAAATGGTGTGTAAACAACAAACGTATGTATTAGTTTAACGCTCGGGAAGTGAGAAAGTCTTTTACGTTTCGAGCCTACGCTCTTCAATAGAAAGGAACATGAGGAAATAAACAGAGAGAAAAAAAAAAGGTTTAGTGGCTAGCGATCAATCATGTATTGTATTAACGTATATAAGCATGTGTATATATGTGTGTAAGTATGCATGTATAAACATATGTATAAATGTACGTATTTATGTTTGTATGTATCCATGCATATATGTATGTATGTATGTATGTATGTATGCTTGCATGAATGCATGTCTGTAATACACGAGACTGCGAACTGTGCAGCACCGTAGATTGATGGCATATAAGCGACATTCGCAGTTATTTCAATATGTCCTTCACAGCAAATGCTTTTCAAAAATGCGTGAACAGTCAACAAAATCTCCCACTTCTTCTTTCTCTAAGTATAACGTCTTGTATCAGTGAAATATATCAATAAATAACAAGCAGACACGATATATAATAATTATTTAATGCCATTGTTCAATAGATATTGGCGCGTTTAAACTATTCGACTAAGTGTCAATACATTAATAAAAGGCGTTCCTCTGAGAAAAAGACTATTTCAAATGAAATTAATAACAGTAGAGCCAATATCCGTTTTCTCTCTGTTAAATATGTGCAAATGCTGTCATATAACATCGAACTTTTAACCGTATATATTCCTAAGAATAATATCAGATTCATGGAAATGTCAATATTGAGTAGAAATGTGTAATTTATGATTTTAAATCCGAACCAATAAGAACATGTTATCAGAATATATCGGAATTATAAAGATTTGGGGTTTTTAGGTAGTAACAGGTTCGCGTGATACTTTTGTTTATTCATTTTTTAAAGGAAAGTGGCATATTTGATTGAAATGACCTCCATAATATGCGTAGTACTCACCATTGGAGTATTGACAAACAAAATTTTCCTCCAATCAAAATTGAGTTGGTAAACAGAAATATGTTTCGGAATATATAGTCCGGATTCTCCACCACTCTGTTCAAAAGTTCTTATTATATTCACTGTTCTATATTCAAGAATTACTCTTTTACTTGTTTCAGTCATTTGACTGCGGCCATGCTGGAGCTCCGCCGTTTAATCGAGCAAATCGACTCCAGGACTTATTCTTTGGAAGCCTAGTACTTATTCTTTCGGTCTATTTTGCCAAACCGCTAAGTTGCGGGGATGTAAACACACCAGAATCGGTTGTCAAGCGATGCTGGGGGGACAAACATAGACACACAAACATACACACACATACACACACACACATACACACACACACACACACACACACAAACAGAGACACACACACACATATATATACATATATACGATGGGCTTTTTTAAGTTTCCGTCTACCAAATCCACTCACATGGCTTTGGTCGGACCGAGGTAGAAGACAAGGTGCCACGCAGTGGAAATGAACCCGGAACCATGTGGTTGGTAAGCAAGCTACTTACCACACAGCCGCTCTTGCGCTTAGTTAATTTTGATTTATTTGTCCTTCATTATTTAATTCTTTTTCTTTCTTTCACACACGTTAGGTCTGTAGTGGTGTCGTTGGTAACTACCAACTCTTCTCTCCTCAACATTGCTGGCCTTGTACCTAAGTTAGAAACGATTATAACTATAGATTTAAATTTTGGCACAAGGGCAACAATTTCTGGGAGAGGGTAAGTCGATTACGTGAAACCCAAGTGCTCGACTGGTTCCTATTTTATCAACCCCCAGAAGGGTGAATAGTAAAGTCGACCTTAGTGGAATTTGAACTCAGAACATGAAGACGGGTGAAATACCGCGAAGCATTTTGTTCGACATGCTAACGATTCTGCCAGATCGCCGCCTTAGAAGCGATTATAATTCGTATGTCAGCAACTTGGCAGAATCGTTAAAGTATTGGTTTATATCAGGTGGTCTCGACCATTTTCTATCTATGTACACCTTTGATTGCTATTTCATTTTGGTGGATCTCATAGCTATTCGATGGTTAATAACTAGTTTTATAGAAACTTCTTTCACAATTCCTGTTGTGTTTTTCACATTAATTTGTGTAGGTTAAAGTATAGAAAATATTAGAGAAATACACCTAGCTGTTTCTTGCAATACATATCAATACACACATCGAAAGCAAAATATTTTGAGGGTCTCTTAAACTAATATTGTGGATCCCCAATGTGCTATTTTCTTTCGTGGACCTCCAAAAACCTTATATGGGCCCTCAGGGGTCAAATGGACGCCGGTTGAGAACCAGCTGGTTCATATGGGTAAAACACTGTTGTGTCGACTCCCCCAAGCGAAGAAGTAGGCTCGACCAAGACATATAAATAGAGGTAGTCTGACCTTGGTAGCAATCAACTGACAATCGACTGACAGGTTGAGTAGCTGCCGTGTAGCGGTTGTGTAGAGATCATCCGAAGGTGCTAGACAGCAGTAGTTTGAGACATAACAAACACGATGACGTAAACTTTCGAGCTCTTTACATGCTGTGCAAAAACCCCACCGATACCAACTGTGCTGTTCATACCTCCGCAGTTCATAAATAAAATTCCGGTGAAGTCCTGTGTGGTCAACTATATTGGCTAGTCACTTCTCGAAGCTGTTGGCATTTTATTCAAAATGGAAACCACTTTTGAGCACAAATTTCGCCGAGGTCAACTTTGCTTTCATCATTTCGAAGTCGATAAAATAATATACCATACATGCACTGAAATCTATTTCAATTGCCTTAACAGCTCCCCTAAAATTACAGGCTTGTGTCTACATTAGAAACAATTATATCTTCTCGGCAAAGTATAATGAGCAATTAACTGCCAGACCACAGCATAGTGTGAAGTGAAGTGGATATAGTTTTGCAGCAAAAGTGATTCAATGATTAGGTAATTTGAAATAACGACATTTGGAAATTTCCCAACGGTGCAGGCTAATATACTTAACGTAGTGAACGATAATCATTTTAATCAATTGAAAATATTCTCGTAATGAGAAGAAAAAGTCATTTTCGTTAATGAAAATACGTCGCAACAGATACAAAGGCAAGAACTTAAAAATTTCAAACAAATGAAGATGAAATCGAGATAGACAGGAGATGAGCTGAAGTGATAGATTCTCCCCATTATTTGCCTAAAAACAGGCGGTGAGATGGTAGTATCGTTAACACGTCGGTGGCAAAATGATTAACGGTACATTTTTCCGACTCCTTAGGTACGACCCCCTTTTTGATGTCGTACCAGTTGTATACAGAATCAAATGATTTCGATGTACGCTTCACCTAAAACTACTTACATTGTGTGAAAGTTTGGAAGAGTTATAAGTATAGTATCGATTGTTTAAAAGTCATTTTCTACTTACTACACAAAATATGATAACCTGTAATTTACTATACATTTCTCGTACAGACACCACTCTTCAAAACATTTCATATATCACCATTTGAAATTGCCTAATCAGGGAATTATTTTCTCATGAAATCTATATACATTTGAGGTTAGTATACGCTCTATTTGTTACATGTTGATTGTGATAATATCTACAAATATCTAAGTGATTCAATCCTCATTGAAATTGTCCCCATATGGAAGAAAGAGCAGTTTATCTCTTGTATATCACCATTATATTTTCAGTCAATTATAATCTCGGTGTTCACCCCCATCCGGCATGTAAAGCAAAATATCTTTAATGCTAAAAGCATTTACGTTCTCCTTGTTGGTGTAACGTTATTTTATTGAAAAAAAAAAAGAATATCGTTTACTTTAAAATACGTTAGATAGCACTTAGCTCTATATTTCTTTATGCAGAAACCAGTCACACTAAATTTTCCAATATTGATATATTTAAATCTGCGTGCGAGTATATTTATACTGGTGTGCTTTTCGTAAGCATAAATGTATACGCGTGTCTGTATAAATGTATATATTTCAACACAGAAACAGATATACAAATATACGCATGTATGTACGTTCATATGCACATATATTAGTGTATGCATATATATATATGTGTGTGTGTGTATGTGTGTGTGTGTGTGTGCGTGTGTATGTATGTATATATGAATATGTGTGTGTGTGTGTATGTATGTATGTATGTATGTATGTATGTATGTATATATATATATATATATATATACAGATAAATAGATTTAGAGACTGATGCACTTACTACGTCGGACTTTTAATCATATATATATATATAT
>NC_068983.1:52395742-52396225 GCF_001194135.2 Octopus bimaculoides
TATATATATACATACATATATATATACATATATATATATATGTGTATATATGTATGTGTATGAATGTATATATGTTCTTGTGTAAAATTATATTTACAATCGGTTCGATCACTGGGGATAGTATAAATAATACTTTCATGGTGTAAAGCTTTCCTAGACCACAGATGCAAATGATAATGTCATACTGTGACACTTGCAGAGATAAAAATCACAAGAGTAGTCGTCAGTGAATCTCTGTACAATGCGTCAATAAACTGACATGTTATGTTTAGCAACGCACACACCGTTACTGAGTGGTGTTAGCTTCAAAAGAAAGCACCAGCTTATACATGTGTGGGTGCGTGAATGTGTGTGTGTGTATGTGTGTGTGCGTGTGTGCGTGTGTGTGTGTGTGTGTCCATATATCGGTGCATAAACACATACACATATATATGTATATATACATACACATATATATATATATATAAATATATATATGTGTAT
>NC_068983.1:52397384-52407361 GCF_001194135.2 Octopus bimaculoides
ATATATATATATATATATAGAAATATATATATATATATTTATCATGTATATAATCGTACATATAGTTTTACAAACTAACGGATGTATATTTATTTATGTCATTTTATTTCCTTGTTTCCGCGGCATCTCTCTGTATCACTCTTTCTGCCATCAATCTTTCTCTCTTTCTCTCTTTCTCTGTTTCTCTCTTTCACTCACTCTCTGTCTCTTCCCTGTCACTACCCGCATCTCGCCTCCTGTATGTTTCTGTATTTGAATATCAATGTATATGCGTAGTGTAATCTCAACTCACAAGCTTTTGAAGCTATTTGCATGGAAACTAGATATATTTAATAGGTACTAAAAGATACGACATTTAATCGAAAGATTTCTCGTTGAAAATTACCTCTGATAAAATATATATCATATAACAGAGACCTTCCTCTTAATTGCAGCCATAATTAATTTTCTCTTTGTTCTTCCCATCAATGCGTAGAGATTTTAACTTTCATACTTCCCTAAAGCTGATATCCTTGTAATACAATCATGAAAAATATCACTCTTTTAATTAATATATGATATAATATGCTATATATATATAGTCCAAAGTGCATTTAATTATTCCTAAGTTTTCTAATTTATTTTAGCGTTTTCTCTGTTTTAAATGTATCTGTTTGTTTTATTGTTTTTTGTTTTTACATATGCGTTTTTGTAGCGTTTTTATTGCTGAAATATCGTTTACATTGTTTATTTAACATTCACATTAACGGCTAAGCATATATACACAGGCACTGCAGCGTATGCAGGAAGTACTCTCTTCGACATTACCTCGTCCCTACATTGTTTGCGTTGTAGTCTTGTCCAATGAATTTGAGTGGAATTTTATAGGCACCAATTCTGTTTTATATGATGATAAACAAATTCAGAAATCTTACCATTGTTCCTGCCACTGGATTGCGACCCAGGCTGAGGTGCTGCTGTGAAGAGTTTACAAAGACAAACCGACTGCCCCTGTGTTTTTAGGCCTGGTACGTATTTGTCATTAGACGAAAGGTTGAGGTAAACAAAGCAAGAGTTGACGGAAAAAACAAACAAAAGCACAAAATTGTGCAAAAAGATTAAAATACATTATTTACATTTGACGGATGTTTGTCCTTATCTTGTTTGTTGTTAGCACAACGTTTCCGCTGATATACCCTCCAGCCTTCGCCAGGTGTCTTAGGGAAATTTCGAACCCGAGTTCTCATTCCTAAGGTAATTTTCAATGTTATTATTATTCAGGTTCGAACTCAGTATATTGAGGTTAGTAGCCCGCGCTCTTAACCACTACGCCATACCCCCGTGGGCAATTATAGAGTGAATTTTAGGGCCTATAAATCTAATATTTTCCTATCCTTCCTTAATACCGGTTCCTATGTGCTACTCATATCTACACTCGGTCTGCTTCGGAGGTTGTTGTGTCCTAGCATATGTGCTGCTGCTTTTAGTTTACATATTTTCCAGCGGTGTTCTCTGTCTATTATTTTAACTTCATTACACAGGGGGAGGTGGTCTCCATTTTTCCATACATGATCAGCTATACCCAATTTATCAATATCTCCTCGTGTAACAGCTTTGCAATATTCCTCTACCCTTATTTTGAGGGGGCAACATGTTTCGCCTTTTTATAACCTACCACAGCTGCATTGTACAAGTATAACCAATTTACTTCACTTGAATTTTAATAATAAAATCTTCTATGGACCTCCAAGAATCATATGGACCCCGGTAGAGAACCAATGGCCTAAACCTTTCAAAGCAATGCCCCATCATGACCGCAGTCCCATGGCTTAAAGAAGGGGTAGAATGATAAATGGTAAATGGTAAATAATATAAGATAGTAGCATAATCTCATTTCCTTTCCTAATAACTTCGAAGAATTTTCCATATAAAATTTTTAAATATTTATTCTCTTTTTTGTTTTGTAATGGTTCAACTTATTTAAGAAAAATAATTTCTTTGATGTCAACTAATGGCTGATTCTCTGATATTTCCAATGGCGAAAAAGAAAATGTTTTTTTTAACTCGGTGCTAAGTGTGTCCCTATTCGAATGCACTTCAGTGAGACATCAGGAGTAACAAATTGTATAGTACAGATATTGAGAAGCAACACTTAATATATTAAAAAGATTATTCCCATATTCCGCAATATGCATGAAAAATTCCATCTGTGTGGCACATTTCTTGTGACACTTAACAACGCTATGTTAGTAAATCCCAACGAGGTCCAACTACAGTTTTAGACTTAATAATGTAAAATATCTACTCTACATAGCCGCAGCCGTGCCTGTATGGTTAAGAAGCCTTTATCCTAAACACTTGGTTCCTGGTTCAGTCCCACTGTATTGTACCTTAGGCAAGTGTCTTCTACTATAGCCGCGCGTCGATCAAAGCCTTGTGGGTGGAATTAGTAAAGGGAAACAGAACGAAGCTGTTCGTGTGTGTGTGTCTGTCTGTCTGTTCCCCACCACCGGTATTGGTGTGTTTACGTCCTTGTCACATAGTGGTTCAGCAAATGACACCGAAAGAATGAGTACCATGTTTAAAAAAAAATTCCTGGGGTCGATTAGTTCGACTAAAATCCCTTCAAATCAGTGCCCCAGCAAGGCCGCAGTCAAATGGTTGAAGCAAGTAAAAGACGAAAGATGTACAAACGTCTAGCGACTAAATTTTCCCCGCTTCAAGCAAAAGTTGCAGGTCTGTTATGTAAGTCTCCATCTGTTTTACAAAGCGGAAATGTGTAAATAGTATAAAAGTTTAACATATATGCAGTCTTTATGATATGTCATAAAGCTGACATAATTTTCAGTAACATAATAACCGATCGTGTAGATGAACATAACAATACCAATAATTATAAGAATATGAGTTGAAAAAGCGAAGGAATTACGTCTAACTGTTGAATGAAATGTTTTATGGCTCTTAATGCTTGCATCTGTCATCACTCCAGTTATTGGCCAACTGCAGTGATACATAACCATTTCTGAAAGGAGATTAACAATTCACCTACAAGACTACGTGTTGGCGCTGAAAAGTTCCTGCGTTTAAGTGTATCGCGGAAGGCTAGGTAGGAGGCTGAACTTTCCGAGTTCCTTTGCACGGCTTATAAAAACTGAAGGACCGCTGCAATAAGTGTGTGAATCTGAGAGGAGAATACGTTGAATAAAATCATAATTAACTGATTCTCTTGTATTTTCTTTTACCCAAGCCTGGAACTTTCCAGCACCCGTCGTACATAAAGGAATGGTTCAGAAATATTAGTTTCTTTGATAATTAGGAGGTCTAATCTATAAACGTCCAAAGCACACCACATACCACAACGACAGATCTGGTTCTCTGTGAAGGGTTAGAGTACAATTATATAGATGTGTGTTTGCGTGTGTTTGTGTTTATGGGAGTGTATGCTTGTAACAGTGAGAGAGAGAGAAAGTATGTGTCTGTGCATGTGTGACTCTGTGTGTGTCTGTCCATGTGTGACTGTGTGTGTGTCTGTATGTATTAGACTGTCTGCATGTATGACTGTGTGTGTGCGAATGTCAAAATATTGACTCAAATTAAAATACAAGCAATATACTGAAGTCATTCTAATAAATCATGTTTGGTTTTAAAGGTTATATCTATATTCTATGGAATATATCATATTTTACTAAAACCCTGTATATTGCATCGCTGCGAAACAACGAAAAGATAGATATCTTCCTTTAAAGAAATATAATTTTATTCGCCATTTTAGGAGTTAAATGAGCAAAACAAAAAATGATTTTAAAAATTATAGAGTCAGCGCACTGTTCCCCTACTTTTAGTCTTTAGTCAAAATATAACGTTTGAAACCTGTTTTGAGGCATGTTTTTCCTCAATGGACATTCCGTTGACATTGAAGATGCGTAACATACCGAATCGCATCAATCATTTTGCATTTCTCTTCCCAATTTCCAATTGCTATTTACTTATATCCCTAGGTCCCCAACTCATTGCATTTTGCAGTAATGTTAAAGTATTTTTCTCCAGTTTTTCTGCTGCTGCCTAAAACACTTTATGTGAAGGTATTCACATAATGCTATTCTTACGAAGTGATGACGGTCTACCACTGACTGAATACAATTCTACAAGGAGAAAATTGTCATCAACAAAATTTTAGAATGTGGCCGAGCAATACAGCAATAATTACACTTGAAACTGTTAAGAAGATTCTGGAAATGCTGTGGAAGATTCTTAACAAAATACAATGATACATTAGGATTTATGACCATCTTTTTTATCGCTGATTATTTACCGACTTTATTAGGTTCTACAAGACAGCAACAACGCCAGGTTAATGATAACGAAAATGATAATTACAATGATTCTTTTGTTATTGCTTTTCTAGTCATCTTATTTTAGTGCATTCATTAAATGCACGACTACATACTTTAAATGCAACTCTTGGCCTCATGGATTAAAAAAATTGTGATATCAGCGAATTGTTCCCCTACTTTTAGTCTTTAGTCAAAATGTAACGTTTCAAAAAAACCTCTTTGAATCATGCATTGCCTTGTTTTGACTTTGTGTTTTCTATTTTATTAAAATTATTCCTCAGAATATCTCTTCATCACTCTTTGAGCACGTTTTTTTTAATATTTTGTATACCATGAAACGGTGTTACTTATGAAATAGAAATAAGTTGCAGTCAATACTTGATTACCTTTTTATATGATTGTTGCTGTTCAAAGTAACCTCTGATCTAGGCTCACTTTGAACAGAAATGTTTTTTATTAACAAATACAAAAGAAAATTCAATGAACAGTTTTAAGCGTTATAGCACTAAAGAAAGTGACACAGTTATCAGTACGTCACATTTTATATTCCCCATTCTTGCTCAAGTTCAGGGAATCGATAGAAAACCCTGTTGTTCAGTGAAATCTCTTTTGTTTTCATTTCTACATCTTTCCAGTCGTAGACTAGTTTATCCTCCTTCAGTGACCAACTCAACCATATCTGTTTACATTTTGTCAATGATGACACAAGTCCTCCAGTTGAGATCACTTGACCAGGAAATGTTTGCCCTTCCTACCTCACAATGACAAAGTTTCCAACAAAACTACTTTGTCTTTCTGTGTTTTCTGCTCTTGCCATATCTGAAGTACCGGAGTGCCTGTCACATTCATTCATAGAAACATCAGTATCCACAGAGTTTAGCTCTTCGTTATGCACATTCCTTGCTGCTCTCTTTCTCCATGCTTCTCTATAACTGTTGATGGACTGGTGGTCATCATTTCCCTACCAGAAGCACTGATGTTCTCAGCACTTATACTTTTGCCAGGAGTGACGTTCAACTTCTTTCGTTTCTTCTTTGGTCTGCTCTCATCCACTCCTCTCATTGACTTTAGCATTCCCAACACAGCATCCTAAACTCTTACATTGATGACTTCATCGTTCTTCTTTGCTCACTTCATGGGCTGGTAACTTTGTCTGGATGAAAAGGGTGAATTCCACATTTCATGAACCCCTTTTCCAGATTCTTGCTGTGAGTGACACCATCACGAATGAGAGCAGCATGCAGCTGTGCGAGGAGGAGCAGGAAAAGCATCTTTATTTAAGGTCTTTGAGCTCTTCCTGCTATAAGCCTTCCAGTCACTTAAGATTTTTCTCCATTCTTTTAAGAGGCCCATAGAATGCAAAGTCAAGTGGTTGAACTATATGTGTGGAACTGGGTGGTAGTAGCTCGCTTACTGCCGAAAACAGTGATCAGAGTTACTTGGAACGGCGTTCAAAGTAACCCCACTGGATAATCAAAGGAGGGACATGTCATGTTATACAGGTTTTTACAAAGATACCAAAGTTATAAAAACACTTCAATAGAAAATTCTTAACTAGATACATTAACATATTTTACCAAAATCTTGTATCTTTTATGTAAGAAGTTCTTTAGCTTCTGACAAAAATATTCATAACTTGCAAAAATGTTCTTTTTTTTTACTGGTATTTAAAGAACTTGACAAATTCTTTCTTTGAGTTGATAATCAAAGTTACATTTACAAATTTTACTTTAATGTATTGAAATTATATTATCATAGAAATATAATTCTAAAGTTTAACAACAAATTTAAACAATTCTGTCTGAAATTTTAGTAACAAGCAATAAGAAGAAACAAAATATAATGTTTTGTTCAAAGTTACCCAGGTGTTCAAAGTAACCCCATCTCATGGTATGCGAAGTTTCCCGGAGCTTTGAGCAGGTATTAATATATATCTGCTTGTAATTTATCATTTCTTATTTATTTATTGCCCACAAGGGGCTAGACATAGAGGGGGTTAACAAGGATAGACAAAGGGATTAAGTCGATTACATTGACCCCAGTGCGTAACTGATACTTAATTTATCGACCCCGAAAGGATGAAAGGCAAATTCGACCTCGTCGAAATGTGAACTCAGGACGTAACTGCAGACGAAATACCACTAAGCCTTTTGCCCGGTGTACTAACGTTTCTGCCAGCTCGCCGCCTTATATAGTAATTTATCATTTCTGATAACATTTATTGTATGTTATGTTTCTACTCTCAGTCAGTCTCCACATCGCCAATTCCATAACTTGAACAAAATCTTAATTTCTTATAGAGACATCTTATCGTTCGTTGCGACATATACTTCAGTTAGATGCTACTTTCTTTTCTTGCGCTTCTTAATAAAAGAACATTCAGTGATTAGACCCAATCATTTATTCTATGTTCATTTACATGTCCTGGTGTATGGCGTTTTCGCCAATCACTAATATCATTTCCCCGTGTATATTTGTAACAACTCTTTTGTGTCGATAATTCATAACGCCAGCATAATTTCAAAATTCTGAAATCCTTAACCACGTTGTACTTGTAAATATATTCCCTATTGGCTAAACTGGGCAACAGGTGACAATGCTGTTAATTATTTATTCATAACCTCCTGATATTCTGTAGTTGCATAATGTATTTTCCTTCATTATGAACATCTAGTAGTTTCTTGCGGGTACGACTTCATCCTTCTCTGCAATCAAAAATCTTCCTACTTCAGTCTTCGATCATCTTCTGCTGCACACGCAGTAGTAATACTTTGTAATGTATGTACAGTCAATGAAAAATATGCATACATACAAAAATGCAAACATACGAGGATATACCCAAAAGAAACCGGAATTTTGCAATATTTTATTCACTTTCTTTACATGTTTAGACTTTTATCGTCTTCAAAGTATTATCCATTTGAAGCAATGCATCGGAACTTTTGCGAAGTGACGTCTTTTAACGCCTGCGTCGTTTTTTCTTTACCTCTGCAACATCTGCAAAACGTTTACATTTAAGGAATTTTTCCTTAAGGGAACACAGAAAAGTCGCAGGGAGCAAGGTCTGGTGAATAGGAAGGGATGATAAGCAACGTTATGCCATTCTTGGTCAAAAGCTCTCTCACAGTCCAGGCAGTGTGCGCAGACGCGTTGTCGTAATAAAACCACCACTCTCCGCTTTGTCATAAGTCAGGGCATTTTCGTCTCACCTCGTCTCGCTCATTCTTCAGAACTTCCAACCAAAATGTCTGGTTAACAGTTTGACCAGGAAGAACAAATTCTGTGTGGACATTTCCTTTCGCATCGATGAAATACATCAGCGTCGTCTTGACATTGGATTTCTCTTGACGCGCTTTTTTAGGGTCGTGGAATATTGAAGATTTCCGTTGACTTGATCACTGCTTCGTTTCCGTGTCGTAGCTGTATTACCAGCTTTTATCACCACTGATAACCTTCATAAAAAAGGTCTGGATCAACTTCCAACTGTTCTTTCAGTTCACGACACGTATTCGTGACTGCTTGTGATCTTCCATGAGCAAGTAAGGGACAAATTTTGCTGCAACTCTTTTCATACGCAATTCCTCGCTCAAAATTCGTTGGGAGAAGCTCCAGAACAACAGCGGTCATATCAACAAGTACGTCAATTGTTCGGCAACGATCTTCCAAGATCAGATCATGAATTTTCGAGATGCTTTTATTCGTTCGGAAGATCGACGTTCTCCCTGAACAAGGTTGGTCTTCAAGCGACAAGTAACCATTCCTAAAGTTGTGAAAACCACTCGTAAAGTTGTGCTTTGTTCATGGCAGCGTCCTTGTAAGCTGTTTGAAATATGACAACTGTTTTGGCCGCCGTTTGCCCCAGCAGAAAACAGAACTTCACGGAAGGATGCAGTTCCTTCGTTTCATCTATCGTAACAATCGACGAACAGGGAAGAAACGCTGCGAAACAATGATGCACCACGTCGCAGTATGCCTTTACCCGATGACGCAGGTCAGCAGCCTGATGTCTGGGGATCGCATCAAGTAGTTTCTAGTGACAGAAGTCTGAACTGCATCTAGCGTACCTCGTTTCCGGTTACTTTGGGGTAACTCCTCGTACATATGTGTGTGTGTATGTGTATGTGTGTGTACACAAATGCATATGTATATATGTGTATGCATGCGTATGTTCATGTGTGAATGTGTCTGCGTGTGTGTGTTTGTGCCCTTATTCACTCTCCATGCATGGAAACAATCTCCGTACATTCATTTAGTTGACAATATGGAAAATATCAAAATTGATTTGACCACGAATAAATAGAATTAGTGCGCTAATATAGTTTGTTGGCAATATGTAGAATCTCAAAATATATCTGACTGTGAACTAATATCATTAGTGATTTAACATAGTTATATATTTAGGTGACCATATAAAGACGAAGATCAAAATTGATTTGACCTTTAACTAATACCTTTAGTGAATTAACGGAATTCGAAATACGGGGATGAAAATCAAAATCTATTTAAACCTGAAATAATATACTTTACGATCTAATATAGTTAATGCATTATCTAGAAACGTTACACTTTGCACTCTTCACGGTAATCAACTTTCCATGAATATGCCTTTGATTCGTACAGTACACAGTTTGAAAAACTTTTACTTTGTAAATATATACGAAGGCGTTGATTTTATTTAACGTATTCACCTCAAATTCATACACTTATTGCAGCGATCCTTCAGTTTTACTAAGCCCTGTAAAAGAACTCGTAAGCTTGGGCTTCCAATCAGGCCTTTTGCGATGCATTTGAAGCCAGAACCTTTCAGTATTTTTAGCAGTAATAATAATAATAATAATAATAATAATAATAATAATAAACCTATTTGAAAATGATACCAGGCTTACTATCCCTACAGGAAGTGCATAAAATCGTGTTAACTGGAACGACTAATGTACTGAGAAGAGCATTATCACTGTGAAAACAACATCCATTCATGATTTTTTTAATTTATTAATTTTTTTTTAAATATATATTTTACCTGTAAATTTGCGTGTGTAAACTGGGAATGCGTACAATGAGCTTCTCTGCCCTAGGTGTACGGAAAACACTCGGCGAGAACTGGAAGAAAATTTGAAGAAAGAAGAAAAAACAACATAATAATAATAATAATAATAATAATAATAATAATAATAATAATAATAATAATGAACTTCCGGGGAAGTTTAACAGACCGGGGAAGTTTAACATAAGACCGGGGAAGTTTAACAGACCGGGGAAGTTTAACATGTGAGAACGATAAATCACTGCTCCGAAACTTATCCAAAAACATCGGAAATAAAGACATCGCATTGAGCCAAAAAATAGCTGACAAAGGGTTGGACTATATCCGAGTAAGTAATACTCATTGAAATTTATTTCTATTTTTCCAAATATAATGATGTATTTTAACTTGATACCTCCACTATCCGCACAGCGATCGTAAACACACGTGTTACATCAAAATCAAACGATCTTCGAACCCCAAAACACCATGTACAAAACAATTACAAACAGATTAAATAACACCGGTATTATTACACCCAAGAATAACAACCGAGAAGTGCGTACTGTAAGCTTGTTACAAAAAAAATACGAAGATCTGAACGTGCAAAACAATCTGACAACAGAAATAAACGAACCGAT
>NC_068983.1:52412270-52414708 GCF_001194135.2 Octopus bimaculoides
ACGTAAAATACTGTCTATGTGATCTCAAATTTTAAAACAAACACATAATTTTCTTATGGTTTCTTAAACATTCATTAGAACAAAACTGTACAAATCCAAATATATGGTACCCGAGGCATAACACCTACATGAACGTCTAACTTGTTGTCTCTTGAGGTCTCTGGATGAGACTTGGGTCCAACTTGTACAAATGCAAAGCAAAAGTCAAACATAAAATAATAATAATAATAATAATAATAATAATAATAATAATAATAATAATAATAATGGAACATCTGAACAGTAAAGGTCGTGCCTATAATAACTGATGAGTTGGGAACAATAAACCAAGATATAGACAAACGGCTGAAAGAGATTGAAATAGAAAGCCCGATAGAACTCCCACAGACAGTTTGTCTCTTCAGGACAGAAAGGAATATCAGGAGGTTGCTAAGCACTTGAGAGACTGCTAAAAACTTGTGTAAACCTAAGGTCACAGGTAGTAACCTGTTACACACATAATTCCTACCAGGAATAAAACCGAACAAAAATAATGATAGTAATAATAATAATAATAATAATAATAATAATAATAATAATAATTAGAATAATAATAATAATAAATAACCGATTTATCTCACATTTGGTGCGTAAAAATGCAATGTAGCTGTCTTTAGATATTTTAAAACTTTTTCAGGTATATTTTTATTACTACAAGTATTTCAAAATTTCAAAGCTTCAAATGCCGTGGTTGAGTTTTTCTTTCTTTCTTTCTTCGTCACCTCGTACTTTGGCACACTTCCAGAACTTCTGTAAAACATGAATAAGCCTCATATTTATGAGCGAATGCAATATGTTAGCGGTTACAATAAATTTAAAATGTCGAAGTGTTCGTGTGTTGAACATCAAATGAAAACAAAAATGAAAGTAAAAAAAAAAAACGAAAACAATGGAATTACATTTTAGTGAAAGTATTTTCCGATAGGGCAATCGCCAAACGGTACGGGAGGCAGTGTGATTATTTAATTTTCTTTTCTTTTCATGTTATAGCTAAATTTGTTCGAAGGGTGATGTTGGTACTGTAATATTACTGAAAATATTTTATTTTCTTGTGATATAATATACTGTAACACAATCTGCATATTTTTTTCCAATAATATAATCTGTATATATGTTATCTGAGTAAGGCGAAATTGCCAAGTATATTTGTGATGCAACAATGCATTGATTGGAATTTGAAATTCTCTGCGGGCATTTTCGTTCTGTTTTCAGCTCGAAGAATTAAATAACCATGCATCAGGTACTTCAGCTGCTGCTAACAGGTACAGATTCCCTTAGTTAAAGATTAATAAAGACGATTACAGATTAAATAGAACATGTGATCAAGAGAAGCCGTGCAAAACTGAGCGTGTGTTACAAACGCTAAAGAATTTATAAGAAAATACGATACAGCATTTATAGAAGAAATATAATAAGAACCCAATCATGTTAGTTTTAGAATACAGTACACAGGAACACATTGTTACTTGATGTTTGTATCTTAATCCATATTTTCTATATTTATACTTGGAAAAAACCATATATATATATATATATGTGTGTGTACGTACGTATATAATATATATATATATATATATATATATATATAAGTGTGTGTGTCTGTGTATTTATGTATATATATAGATATATATATGTATGTATGTATGCATGTATGTATGTGTGTACTAAACTTCACAACACAACGTGTAAAATGTGGAAGGGTGTGTCTCTCAGTTGGAGGACTAAATAGACATGTTAAGAGAGTGCAAATGGTGGCAACTGTTTCTCCTGCCAGCCAGCCCAATATGTAATAAAATGTGTAAAAGCTTGGCTGGGATTAAAAGTTATATAAGGAAATCATATGCAACAATAATGAATCATTTCAGTAAGTCTTTTTGGCAATGGCTTTTCTCGTGTAACCAATGTGCCGCTATGACGTGTGTATATATGTATATATGAAAGTGTATTATAATTTGCTTGATGAACTGTAGTAAATATAACTGAAATAGACAGTTGCAAAAATATTTGGCCAAAGAAAATGAGAAAATTAAGCAAGATATATAAAGTGATGTCATTAAAGGAAAACAAAAAAGAAAGGATATTATATTACTTTCCATAGATTTTTTTATGATCTGAAATTACTTATTACTTAGAGCAAAATGTTCCCCTTTCAACAGAAGAACGAAAACATTCGGAGAAATGCTTTGTTATCGGATATTATTTTTGAGAAGGGGAATTTTTCCCGAAATATTGATACGATAATTAAACAATCAATGTTAGGTATTACAATATACTTCTCTTTTCGTTTACATTTATTGACACTGCCTTTCATAAGTTTTCTGTAATAATTACCTACCTTTCTCCAAGATATTTACAAACATTATGTATATATATATATATATATATATATATATATATAT
>NC_068983.1:52415605-52416042 GCF_001194135.2 Octopus bimaculoides
TATATATATATATATATATATATATATATGAATATATATATATATATATTTATACATGTATATATATGAATATATCAATATATGTATACATATATGTATATGTATGTGGGGGTGTTTGTATATGTATGCATATATTAATAGTAATACTTTAAATGTTATTGAAACGAAATAGCTGCTTGTATGTGTTCTCAAAGTCGCTTTAGGCGTCTATGCGCTTCAGAATTAGATCTGTTTAATCTATATGGCTTCCAGTAAAAGGGTCAACAGCGCTGACCGCTTATTGATTGTTACCTCCAAACGCCAAAGGGCAAATGTGGGCCACTACTTATTGTTCATGGGCAAGATATAAATAACAATTTATTCTGTATATTCTATATATTTGAAATATATATATGTATACATACATACACACACACACACATATATATATATATATA
>NC_068983.1:52416084-52418720 GCF_001194135.2 Octopus bimaculoides
ATATACATATATGCAGTTAGAATTGCGGCCAATTATATTTGCATGTAGATAGCACAAATATATAGCAGAAGCTCCTTTTATATTCAATATATAAATTTGAAATTTCGCATTGATTTCTTCATTGTAAATAATAATTTTTGGTTGGTGTTTTTCTCAGGTTGTGGCTAGTTGCCATGAATCGTCTATTTTGTAAACTTAAAATTTACCAGACAGACCAACGAAACTAGTGATACAGTCTTTGAGATAAA
Organism: Octopus bimaculoides; assembly: GCF_001194135.2. Taxonomy (NCBI): domain Eukaryota; kingdom Metazoa; phylum Mollusca; class Cephalopoda; order Octopoda; family Octopodidae; genus Octopus; species Octopus bimaculoides. Next base: position 52,416,333 of record NC_068983.1, read on the forward strand.
AAGATCAGCTAATGTCAGCAGCTAAACTCCAGGCAGTTCAATTTTTTGCAACAATTCTCTTTTACATAATTTCCGTGTTGCCACATTCGAGATGTACATTAACTATATTTCTAAAAATAATGTTTTGAATGCTGTTGTTGTTCAGCCTCAGGCTAACCCGTATTGAACAAACCTATAATGTAGTGTATAAATTTGAATTTCTACCATCCTGTCTTTTATTCAACTATATTTTATCTAGATTTATTATATTATCCAATGTGACCTTCCTTATCTAAGACAGTAGATTGTGGCGCTTAAGGTGAAGAATTGTCAGAATCATTAGAACACAAAACTAAATAGTGAACGACTCTTTGTTCCTGTTTTTTAGGTCCTGAGTTCAAATACTACTCTGGTTAAATTTATCTTTCATCCTTCAGACTCGTTGACATATATTACCAGTCCTGGTCAATGGGAGTTTTAGAATGATGAACAAAATACTCTTTGCGGTATAAATGCACAACGAGGGAGATGTGACAAATATAACTGAATGTAGTCATCAAACTGTTCCGTGCAGAAAATATATTTGAATGAAGAAAACGAGGGACTGGCTATGTATCTCTTCAGGAAAATTACATGACAAATATCTAAGACTTTACAAGGAAATCACCAAAGGTAGTGTAATGACTCGATATCGTGGAACGGTAAGCTTGTGGTTCCAAGGAAACATAATTTTTGTTGCCACTTTTTTAAAGTCGACTAATCGCATACAGGTTTACTAGTTAGCTCGTTAAGTAGAGATTTCTATTGACTTAGTATATTATTTTTAAAGACAAGATTGTTGATGATTGGATAAACGTCTGCATATTAGCAATATTATTTTTGTCTATGTAGACTGTTGCTACACAGATTCAGTTGCAACAAATGTTGAACTCAGAAAATAGAGATACGAAACTAAATATCGTTTACTGTCTGTATACAAATTATGTATACTGGATTTTTTGCTCGCCGCTTAAAGTTTTATATGTTAAAAATAACAATGAGAATGAGAAGTTTTAATGTTCGTAAGTTTTACAAAGCCATTTAAATGGAAACTGTTTTGACCAGTGTTATGGAAGCTGCTGTTGTTCCTTTATTTACCGAAGTTCAATAATTGCATTATCCACTGACTCATTCTGATTTGTGTCTTCTTCCCGGATGCAGCCAGAGATAATGAAATAGTAATACACTAGTTTAGCTGGAGGGTCCGTCTTTAATCCGGGAATCGCGATGAGAAATTGTCATGACTCTACAACGTCATATCAAGGGTAGTCACATACTTTAGTTGTTATAAGCGAAACTGTCCTACGGTTGTTTTCAGGTATCTGTCACATTTGGAAACGCTCTTAAAATTTATAACGAACACTGTATTTAATCCAGAGACATTGCTTGTTCTAATTCTATAGTCCGTGCCAGATATATTTCCCTACTACTTATTATCCTATTACTTAATATCCTATTACTTATTATATTATAATACATACCAAGGTATAGTAGTTTCTTCACTGCTATATGGAGCTGACAGCTGGACAGTCTATAAAGCTCAAATAGACAAGTTATATGCATATATGATGCGACAACTGCGACAAATTATGAATAATATTCTATTCGGCAAGATCAAGAATGAAGAGACCATACGGTGTGCTGCTCTGCCTCTTCTGATAGAAATCCTCATTGCTAGAAATTTATATTGGTTGGATCGTGTATATAGGATGGACAACAACGGACTCCTCAGACAAATCTTTTACTCCCAATTATGCAAAGAGGAGACGAAAAAATGGAAGGCCTAGACTCAGATTCAAAGATACTGCAAGAAGGAATATGAAGTGGAACGGAGTTGACCAGAAGAAATGGTAAACTCAAAATTGAAAACCGATCAGTATGGAGAAAGTTTATCAAGTCATGCTAAATCCATGAACAGTCATAGACGCGATAACTGCAGATAAAAACTTATTATCCTATTTTCCTCTCATCTTAATAAGAGTATGTGTGATTTGACTGACCCGTGAACTGAACTCACGTCCTCTAGCTAATCGACTACATTTACCAATCAATCAGCGCCCATATTCCGTAATTATTTTATTATACAGAAGGGTACTCTTACTGAAATATTCTGACTTTACTAACGAGGATGAGAACACGAATTGTAGTGTTTTCGAATAATGCACTTGAAAGTCATCTAGCTCTAGATTAGTCCTGATCAATTAGAATAATGATAAAAGTGTGATAAAACCATATATTTCACCAGATATTGTATGGAGGAAAACACCGTCTAACTTATCCCAAAATTGTAGTAGGATGTTATTTAAGAAAGGTCTGACTGCAATTTTTAGCGCTTCCTCTCACTTCCACATTCTCTCTCTCTCGTTATAT
>NC_068983.1:52419305-52427948 GCF_001194135.2 Octopus bimaculoides
TGTGTGTGTGTGTGTGTGTGTGTGTGTGTGTGTGTGTGTGTGTGTGTGTGTGTGTGTGTGTATGTGTGTGTGTGTGTGTATCTTAATACATACATACATGTACATGTATGTACACACATACATACATACATACACGTGTGTGTGTGCGTACGTGTGTATGCGTGTGTGTATGTGTGCGTACGTGTGTGTGCTTGTGTTTGTCCCAGCCCCAGCACTCGCTTTGCTTCAAACTTAGCGGTTCGGCAAAAAAAGGTTCGGTAAAATGATTAGCAAACTTTAAAGACAAAAAGAAAACTAAATACCGGGGCCGATGTCTTCAACTAAAATCTTTGATCCAATGCTCCATCAAGGTCGCACACAGTCCAATGGCTAAAACAAGTAAAAGACAATCAGATTAACAATAATTATTTTAATTAATTATGTTATTCATTATCTCAACACCATCGACTTCCTGGCATAAATGAAAGAGTAAAAATGTACCTCTGAGAAAAATTCCAGTTACGAACAAAGACCAAGTTAACTTTCAACTCGACCAGTCCCCTCTTGTCCATGACAGTAATGTCTAAAGCACGTTCATCGCATTCATTTCTCAATATAATAATAATAAGAAGAAGAAAAATCATATCTTGGAGACGAAGCAAACTATTGATTTCTTACACAGAACTAAATTCTGTAAGGCATTTAGTCCGTTGCTTTACCATTTCTGCCATTCTAGCGTCTTAGACAGGACGAAATATCGATTTCTTAACGTTGGCACGAGGCCAGAAGCGAGACAAAATTTTACCAGATATTATTTTATTTATTTATTTTATTTCATTTCCTTTCTCTGAATATACAGCTTTGACTTTTAGCAAACATTGAGCTTGTAGTAGTAGTAGTAGTAGTAGTAGTAGTAGTAGTAGTAGTAGTAGTAGTAGTAGTAGTAGTATGAATTGTATTTGTGGTGTCAATAACGTCAGGTGTCAAAAGAGACATAAGAGTAAACAACGGACATCAGCAGCAGCAGTAGCAGTAGCAGCAGCAGTAGGAGGAGGAGGAGGAGAAGGAGGAGGAATATTAGCAGTAGTAGTAAGAGTAATAGTATTATTAGTCGTAGCAGTAGTAGTAGTAGTAGTAGTAAGGAGTAGTAGTAGTAGTAGTAGTAGTAGTAAGGTGTAGTAGTAGTAAGGGGTAGCAGTAGTAGGAGTAGTAGTAGTAATAGTAAGGGGTAGTAGTGGTAGTAGTAGTAGTAGTAGTAGTAGTAGTAGTAGTAGTGACAGTGGCGGCAGCAGCAGCAGCAGCAGTAGTAGTAGTAGTAGTAGTAGTAGTAGTAGTAGTAGTAGTAGTAATAGTAGTAGTAGTAGTAGAAGTAGTAGTAGTATGGTTTTACACGTCATCATGGCCTTCCCAGAAATATTTTAACGTAATAGTAACAAAGTTCAGCAGTTATATACGAGGAAAACCATATTCAGTTCTTTACATAAACTATCAGCCAAAGTTATTTCAAAATAGAAACAACGTGTTATGTCGTTCATCTTTGACATAGGAATATTGGTTTCAAATTTTGGCACAAGCATTTAGTCCGGCATGCTAATGATCCTGCAAGATGACCGCCTTACATCGAACTATTATATTGGTCGCAATTTTCGGTTGACTAGAACGTTATAAGGTCTCTGCTTGTTTTTACGCACATTAGTCGATGCCTTGTGCTTCCAGGAATTGCTCTCCCTCTGCTCCTGTTTTATAGGTTCTGTGTTAACATTACAGATAACGAAATTGTGGCCTTGGTAACAAATATTTCGGAGTTGTTAGCCTGTTTGAAGACTCTATCAGAAATGGCACCACTGCATTCTTCTTCAGAGTAGAATATTTGCTATTGCCCATATTTTACACTAAGACAAAGCATGTACATAACAATACTTCAGTTAAGATGAGAAGCCATACGAGCCACTGCTTGGTATTGCATCAGGGCATTTATAATAGATTTCATCATTATTATTATTGTTGTTGTTGTTGTTGTTGTGGTCATCGTCGTCGTTATTATTACTATTATTATTCAGTAGTTTTATTTTTATAACGTGCTTTCACTTCACTACCGAGCGCAGGTCTGTGTGCCTTGGGTATGTGCTGTGGTTTGCTGTGATGCTCTTATGGTTACTGTATTGAAAGTGTTTTGCGTAGGATGTGTGCAGTGCCTAGTAGTGCAATTTTCTGTATGTTATATATATTTGTAAGTCCTGGTGTTTTTGTTATGTATTTGTCTGAATATTCTTTTATCATACCTAAGGCGCCTACTATGATAGGAATTGTTTTTGTTTTTAGATTCCACATTCGAGCTACCTCTATTTCCAGGTCATTGTATTCTGAACGTTTCTCCATTTCGTTTTGGGAAATGTTGCCATCTGCTGTTATTGAAAGCATTAGAAAGTATTAGAAAGCATTTTATTATTATTATTATTATTATTATTATTATTATTATTATTATTATTATTATTATTATTATCATTACCATTTAGCGTGCTGCAATGGTAGAATCGGTAGAACCACGATAAAATACACAGCATTATTTAATTGCATCTCTTTATGTCAGTAATTCAAATTCTACCTGAGTCCCTTCATGTTTCACATTTCCATTGCCATATAATATTAATACCAATCAAGTACTTAGGTTGATTTATTTGCCTGCATAGGCTGCTTCCAATGTGAAGTTCTTGTGGCAATGCTACAAACTATTAGTTTTGGTACTGTTATTATTATTGGTGTTTTATTGATAGCATTTGTCATGCATCGAAAAGAAGCAGAGATTTTTTTAAAGGTTATTTTCCGGAAAGAGTCTTACAAATCATATTGCTTACTATTGATTAAGATAGAAATGGTTTTGTAATTCCCTCACTACAAAGACATAAAAAAATACATGAAATGCGTTAAAGACAGGCTTTTGGACATTTAAGATACTTTAATTCTAAGGAGATTTTCTTATGGATAAAAAAAAATGTGGTTTTGTTTTACGAGAGCGTTGTTCCCATTTTGCCTCGAATGCAAATTAAATGGGGGAATTCTGTTGTTCTCAAACAAAAGAATACACATGATAAGGAAAGATAAAGCAATTGAAGGTGTATATGAATACAGAGTATAAACAACAGAATACGCAGATGGTTGTGACAGATTAAGTTAAGCTCTATACATAAATACTTCAAATGAAACAATCAAACGGACATATTTGTTCAGTTAAACAATGGCGGATTGTACACGTGTGTGAGTGTAACCGAAACAAAGCGCTGCATCAAGAATGTCAAATTCCAAATGGAAGGGAATTGCGCATAAATATTATCAAATAAATAAGAATTGTTATATGAAAAGATTTCCTATTTATATTACAAAAGATGGATTTTCAGGAACGATAATCGGAAACAACTATGCTAATAAAGTATGAATAAGGTATTAGTTATATTTCGGATGTTAAGGCTCAATATACGTGTATGAAATGTTTATATTTAGTAGAACCGATTCACTACTTTTCTTTCTTCACATCATTCGCTATATATTCTGCTCTCTCACTCTGTCTCACCCTCTCTCTTTCTCTCTATCTATCTACCCATCTCATACTCTCATTCTTTCCCTCGCTCTTACTATTCATATTCAAATAAAGCAAATAGCGAAAAAAATAAATAAATACATCTTTAAACGAACGTTTTGAGAAAGCTATGGATGGAATAAACAAATATCTGGCACCATCAAATCCTAAGAGCAGTCGTCGGTGGAGTAAGAACAGCAGCTCGAAAGGCAGTGTTGTGAGTGGGACCTAACTAACATGTCTACATGTATGTCATACGAGGTGACTGCCAGGTTGATTCTCAAATAGGAATGTGACGTATCTGGAGAAAATGAGTTATGAATCGCTCTTGGTTGTTGATTGACATGTTACAGCTTTGCTCGGTCTAAGTTGACCGACAGCAACATTATGGCAACATCAACAACACTAGCAACGACAACCGCAGCAGTATTTTTTTAAAGATTCAGTAATAGTAACGACAACAACGACGACGATGATGATGATGATGATGATGATGATGATGGTGATGGTGATAACAACTACACCAAAAAGAACAAGGAACAACGAATATAATAATAATAATTATAATAATAATAATAATGATGATGATGATGATGATGATGATGATGATGATGATGATGATGATGATAGTGATGGTGGTGGCGGTGATTTTGGTGGTGGTAGCTGGTGGTGGTGCTGGTAGAAGAAGAAGAAGAACAAGAACAAGAAGAAGAACAAGAACAAGAAGAAATAAACAACTACGACGATTTGAAGTGGGAAATATGAAGGTTGCGTTGAATGAAGAGAATAGACGTGATACTAATAGTAATTGGTGCACTTGGAAGTATCAGCACTCAACTGCCAACATGGCTGAAAAAGATCCGCGCAAGTGTGAAGGTAGAACACCTACAAAAACCAGCATTGCTTGGAACTGCTAGAATTCCTCGCAGGGTTCTTGAAGCATGAACAGTAAAAAATTGTTACCTTAGTCTGCTGGCTCTGGATAGCTGACACTTTCCATTATACCCAGCAATATAAGCTGTGAGTTTTAATATAATAATAATAATAATAATAATAATAATAATAATAATAATAATAAATGCCCGGATGCAGTACCATGCAGTGGCTCTCATGGCTTCTGATCTTAATTGATTGGAAGTGTTATCATGTACATTGTTTTGTCTTGGTATAAAAAGATGGGCTACAGCAAATATTCTGCTAAGTAACACAGATTTGCTTGTCAGTTGTTTGACCTTAACCAGTTGAGCATGTCCCTTGGTGGCTGATGATATGTGCATCTCTGATCATGAGCAGAAGTAGTGGGGGGGAGCATCATAGCCATGTGTTGAGAGGAATTCTTTTGGGTTTGAATAATTCACCTTTGGAAACATGGGTGTTTTGCTCAACATCCTTAAACGAACCTTATTCAGGGACCTTTTGAGCGGGACGGTCTCCTCGACCTGAAGAAAATTCTAACTGGGCCCCCACCAGCGAGGTCATGCGCTATTTATCTTGATATGAGATCACCATGTCGCGCACATATGGTTGTGATGCATGTGCCTAGTGTACCCTTATCAGACGGGTAGTCTTGATGGGTATACTGGGCTTAGTATATTTTACCCCAATGTCACTTTGATGGCATGCACTGCTCTCTCACTCAATAATAATAATAATAATAATAATAATAATAATAATAATAATAATAATAATAATAATAATAATAATAATTGTTTCTAATTTTGGCACAGGGCCAGCAATTTTAAGAGAGGTAAGTCGAGTACAGCAATGCCAGTATTTTGTTGACACTTATTCTATCGACGTAATTTGAACTCAGCACGTAAAGACGGGCGAAATGCCAGGCATTTTACATGGCATGCAAACGATTCTGCCAGCCTACCGCCTTGATGATGATAACGAAGATGATGATATCATTATTTACAGGGACAGTTTAGACCTCGAGAAAGGTTTTACATAAAGATCCGGGGAAGAAATGGAAAGAAATGGGAGATGAGATAAAGCGTATACATTGTATACAAAATATGTGAGCATATGGTTGGTACAGAACCCCTGATATCGGAGGTCGTCCACAGACTATGGATCACTCAGTTTTCCAAAGGCCCAAGCTCAAAAAATATCGGAAGGTTGGTCTTTATGAGGCGTAGCTGGATCTGTTATGCACTTGATAACTGTTATTTTACATAAATGCAGAAAAGCGTTAATGCACCGACACTGGATGACATGCCTCTCAACATTTGTAAGATTCACAGCAATGGCTCCAGCGTAAAACCATGCAGAATCGATTGTTCTATACTGATTCCCATTGACCCCAGATTTAGTACTAACCTGCTCGATGGAGTCACATGAAAATAAATTTGTCGTGAATAGACATATTATGGATCGGAAAAGCTTGTGCTTCTCCAATTAATTTATCGACGACTAGCACCAACGTTCTTGCTAGTACGATGACCGAAGTTTTTAACTGTGTATTGAGCAACGGTGTGAATCCGAAGGTCGCTTGAAGCCTCACACATTCAGCTCCTACATCAAGAGTATCACGTCTCTTCCATTCTAACTACTTATAATGCTCTCAGTTTGCTACCAGTTGTAATAGACAACTGTAGATATAATGGCTACTAAGGTTAGCATGTAGCAATAAATTTCGTTGGGCACAATAAAATTCCTAAGGTATGTTAAAATTCGTTTGACACATACTTGCGGTGATTTGCCATTCACATTCCGTTCAACGTATTATCCTCAATCTGATATACTTGAAAAGGTTTACCGTGGCACATATCTTTAGCTACTACATCTAACTGATCACGCAACGGCGTAGAGGTTTTTTCATTGGTCTGTTTAAGCAATGCTTATGGTATTGACGTGTACTTAATTATATTCTATCAACGTCACTATCATTCAGTTAATTGTACCATAAGTAAGCGAATATTTTGCAGGTACTTGTACTTAACATTGGAGGTCGGTTAGCAGAGCATCGGATAGGCAATTTTCTAGAGTTGGTTCCAAATATTGTCGAGGTCATCTTTGCATCGTTCCAAAGCTGATGAATAAATTATCAATCAAGTGCTAAGATCGATATCACCTTCTCTTTCACCCACATGCGCACACACAAAGACCTGCATACACACACACACACAGATCTGCATACACAAGCACACACTTACATACAGAGACCTGCATACACACACACATATAAACTGTCAGAAATATATTGTGTTCAAGCCCAGAGAGGGATGGATTTTATCTGTCTTTAAAAGTCCAAGGCTCACCGTATGTCCCGAAGGCACCTCAATGAACCTCTCAGGCAATTTAGTGCCCCCTAAACTAAAAGCCACACTTAACTTAATCATCAGGGGAAAATGTTGTGACGTAGTGTGTGGCAACACTGGTGCTATAAATAACAGGCGCAGTCTGTCAGACGAGCTCGTCCACTATTTTACATAGAATGGTGCCTGTTTTAAGCCCTAGGACTCATAAGACAAGAGTTCAGCCTAGATTTCACAACATATAAGAGACTGAGGTTACAATACACCAACTCTTTAATGTGACGGTGGTCTCTCTAGGATTAACTTACCACCTATTGCTGAAGTGCTTCACTCGAGAACGCAAATTACCACCCTGTCCAGGAATCGAAATCACAACCCTACGATCGTGAGAGCAAAATCATAGCCACTAAGTCACAAACCCTCATAGTTCATTGTTTCATTGTTGAATATCAACCTGATTTCACACACAAGCGTTCGGCTACAAACTAAGTCTGTTCTACAAGATATTTGCCTAAGATTTTGTGACGTAAGATCGAAACCGAACTATTTAAGTATTTATATGTATACGTGATGCTAGTAAAAGAAATAAACAGCATAAGATATAAACAATATCTTAACCTACCACCTCATATTTTCTCATATGCGACATTTTCTGCAGCCAGTGTTGCTGAGATATTTAATGTAATTATAAATTTATATGTTTAGTGTTAATTACTATCGAATCATTAACGCAATGTTAATTTATTGTATTAATCTTTCCGTAGAATTATCTTTTGGGTGGAGGAGCTAACCAATTTTGTAACGAAATATGGCTAAGCTTGTGAGAACCATATTTTACGTTTATTAAACACATGAGTTATTATGTTTTATGCAAATATCATACACATCAGGTGATTCGATATGTATCTAAACGTTTTTCTTCCATTTTGTTTCTTCTTCTTTTCATCACCTTATAACGTATCTATTATCTATTATGCTCGACTACATGTTAAATATTACGGTATTTAACAATGGCTTGCAACAATCAATAACATTGTTTATAAATCAAGTTATTTCACAGCTGCTTTCACCAAATACTTTATTCAGTTTTAAGAAATTCATTAAGTATCTAATTGAACGTACTTGACGAATCTAGAGTAATTGGGCATGTATTTGGCGAGTTATCGCTTCCAAAATTCTTGAATGTATCCACTTCGTAGAGGAAATCTCAACTAATTTTTCAAAAACAAAAAAAAAGTCTAACAACTCAATAAGAAATAGTGAAGTCATTAATAACCATGTATTTCTTAAAGAGCCTACTTTCAACCGTGCGTAATATTGCGGAATATATTATTACTACGTATATTTCTCAATAGCGTTGCTTAGAAATATCCAAGCAAGAGGTAAACGGAATGGGTAAACATGGAAGCCAAGCCATAAACATAATTCGTTAAATTTGCATATGTTAGAACGTGATTTCTGTTAAATCAGAATTAATAACACGCACCTTACATTTTATATATATATACATAAATAGATAGATAGATAGATAGATAGATAGATAGATAGATAGATAGATAGATACATACATACATACATACATACATACATACATACATACATACATACGTACGTACATACATATATACATACGTAGATAGGTTTCTTTATTAGCCACACAGGGCCCAACACAGAGGGGACAAAATACAAATGTAGAGTTTTTTCTTTTCGAGGGGGGCGAAGACAAAGCAGAAAAAAAAAACAAAAGTGGGGACAACGATGAAAAAAAAAACATCGCAAAACGTTTGGGGTATTTACAAAAAATACGAAATAATACAGAAAATTCCCAAT
>NC_068983.1:52433418-52434096 GCF_001194135.2 Octopus bimaculoides
CAATAAAAGGTCAAATAAACGTTTACCTCTGCAGCCGATGTGACAGCACGTCCGTCAGGCAGATAGATAGATAGATAGATAGATAGATAGATAGATAGATAGATAGATAGATAGATAGATAGATAGATAGATAGATAGATGGATGGATAGACACACATTTATATATATATATACTTTTACTTTTATACTTTCATTTGTTTCAGTCAATTGACTGCAGCCATGCTGGAGCACCACCTTTAGTTGAACAGATCGAGCCCCAGAACTTATTCTAACTGTCTCTTTGCCGAACCGCTAAGTTATGGGGACGTAAACACGCCAGCATCGGTTGCCAAGCAATGTTGGGGGGATTTACACACACACAAACACACACACACACACACACATATATATATATATATATATAATTCGGTCTGTTTTCCTCGCATACTGTTTTTCTCTGTTAGATTGGTGCGCTACGGTGGATTACTTAAGACTTGGCTCTTATTTCTAGCAGGCGGTAGATGCTCATTAAGCATCATTACGATATTTCATAGCTCCTTAAAGTTATCATAACTGCGTTCCACCAATGCTACTACTGGTGATATCATCAAATTTTGAATTTATCCACAGATGATATGAACAGTAGTGACATCTAACTTCATATCTCAGTGTTTGAATATTTCATTTAAATATATATAT
>NC_068983.1:52434558-52439590 GCF_001194135.2 Octopus bimaculoides
ATATATATATATGCATATGTGAATATGATTTTTATGTAGCAACTCGTATAGTGGCGAAATGAACAGTAAATATGTTTAAATGGCTTGCACACAGCTATATCGTAAAGAAGTTTGCTTTGTGATCGTGCAGTTTTGAGTTCGCTCCCACTACACCGCATCTCCGGTTGATGTCTTCTTCTCTAGCCACAGATTTGTGAGAAGAGTCCGGTAGACGGGAACTACAAAACCCATGTGCGTGTGTGCATGTTTGTATGTTGGGTGGGTGTGTGCATGTGCATATTTTTCTCGCGTCTATTCTTGTATTTATCGGTATATACAGAGGAGACGCATAAGAATATTAAATATGTCACTTCAATAAATATAAATCGATACATTCAGAACTGAAATCGATATGAACAGCTGAAACCTTTAAGAGTTGCAGCATTGCATAGTTGGAGGCCAACGACGGAAACTGGTGAAAAAAACATAAGACTATAGAATTTATCAATGTATTTCATTTTTATGGAGCTGGACAGAAATCTTACTGTAGTTTCAGTATGTTTGGACTACTGAACAATACGAACTGAAAACATACTTATAGCGTATGGACATAGGAGTGACTGTGTGGTAAGTAGCTTGCTTACCAACCACATAGTTCCAGTTTCAGTCCCACTGCGTGGCACTCTGGGCAAGTGATTTCTACTTTAGCCTCGGGCCGACCAAAGCCTTGTGAGTGGATTTGGCAGACGGAAACTGAAAGAAGCCCGTCGTATATATATATGTATATATATATATATATGCATGTGTGTGTATATGTTTGTGTGTCTGTGTTTGTCCCCCCCCCCAACGTCGCTTTACAACCGATAGTGGTGTGTTTACGTCCCCGTAACTTAGCGGTTCGGCTAGAGTGACGATAGAATAAGTACTAGGCTTATAAAGGATAAGTCCTGGGGTTGGTTTGCTCGACTAAAGGTGGTGCTCCAGAATGGCGACAGTCAAATGACTGAAACAAGTAAAAGAGTAAAAGAGCAAAAGAGTAAAATAGAGCTGGACAGAAATCTTACTGTAGTTTCAGTATATTTGGACTACTGAACAATACGAACTTAAAACATACTTATAGTTACATATAAGATGGCTTTTATAAATCGGAAATGTGATAAGTGGGTGCAAAATATATATTTTCTGTAAATATCGTGTGAAAGTAGAAATTTCCCGGTTATATCTCAGCCAATAATAACTCTCGACTCGAATGGGCTATAGTACTCAAAAAATGATTTATATGAAGCACCTTTAAATGTCTACTAAGCTAGACAGCCTGGGCCAGTACTGGTCGAAACTTGTCAAAGCATCTAAATGTCATAGTAGTCTACGATAGATCATTTCCCACTGATATTTCAATGGACAAATTGATTGGACAATGCAGTACATAATATAGAAAAGGACGATAGGGTGATGGGTTTTAATCACTGGTTTCCTAAATTATAGTTGTTTTTTGGTTAAACTATAGTTATAACATAAAGTAAGATTTAATGTAAAACTATATTAAAGCGGGTAATGGGCAGAATCATATGAACGTTAGATGGCATATCTTACAGTATTGTTCAGAGTGTCTGCATTATGAATTCAGACCCTACTGATTTATATCAGCTTTTCTTTCTAGCCTTTCGGCATGAGAAATAAAGTGCAATTCCTGTATTGTAGTAAATTCTTCTTCGTCTGTATGTCTCTAAAACAAAAAAGATAAAAGAAAATCAGTTGCAGTCAGATAAAGACCAGATCCGTCAGGTTTGTAAAATGTCCGGAACACGCCGTATTTCATGGCTCCATTCGAAAGTGAGAACTCAAGGAAAGAAGACAAGATTTTGTACATATTAGAACTGACAATTCTGAGAAACTTAATGTGAAATTAATGCAAAATAATTGAGTAGGGATAGTCTAGCCATGCATTTAATGAACGACACGGCGGTAATGCTGATTCTCTGTCATTAATTTATGCTGTTCAACAAATAAAAAACAAATGTACTTTATTTTATAACCAATTCGTTTTTATTGCTTCAATAAAGATCCATATTTCAGTATGTACTCTATCAACTTCTTTCTCTTCTATGCTGTTTGTCACACTTTATCGATCATTGCAAAACCAAAGTCAGTAAACTGGATTTTGACTTGATTCTCCCCTCGAGATTTCGTACAATCATTCTCTCTCTTCCCATGTGGTTTCACATGAATAAATATCCATTATATTAAATTGAATACTCCTTTTCTGCTGAATATTTTCACACAAACCAATCTAAATTTCCACACAATTATCAATTTTATCGAAATAAATTTCAATATTGACTCTCATTTGACTAATTATCTGCTTTAAATTTATTTTAATGATATTCATTTCTTTAATTAGTAACTTTGATGTAGAATTCCTTCAAAGCTGTTAAACGAATTTTGTCTGTGTAGTATTCTTTTTACGAAAGCATCTGTCGCCAGTATTGGTTTCATTCCATTTTCCAATATGGCATAATATTTAACCAAGCTTCTCAAGAGAACCAATCAGTGTCTCAACACGTCGGTTAAGCCATTAAAAATACCCGCAAAACAATCAAATTTTCAACTATACCTTACTTTCTTAAGAAATAGATGGACTCTATATATAATGTAGCCATAGTGGGGATACTTCAAAGAAAGAATTGTCACCGTTGAAAGACCTTTGATTATACGCTGGCTCAATCAGAAATTACTTGTGACTAAACAATAACGGCAACAAGCAGCTTTCAAGCATTCACTGCATGAAACAATGAACCTTAAACAATATCGTTGATATCTGCCCTTCATTAATTTGTTATTGTTTCTAAAACGTCTCGGTGGTGAGCTGACAAAATCGTTAGCGCGCTGGACAAAGTGTTTAGCGGCATTTTGTGTCTGTCTTTCTGAACTCAAATTCCACCAGGGTCGACGACTTTGACTTTCATCCTTTCGGGGTCGATAAATTTACTACCAGTCGAGCCTCTGGGTGTCAATGTAATTGACTAGACCGTGCACCCCCACAACCACATTTCAGGCCTGGTGTCTATAATAGAATGTATTGTATCTAAAACGTCAAAATTAACACTGACCAATATATATATATATATGTATGTATGTATATATGCGTGTTTAGAATATCCAGAAAAATACACGTGAGTGTATGCGCGCAAACATATATATACATACATGTTTGTATGTGCATGTGTTTACATGTGTGTTTTGCGTGTATGTGTGTATGAGTGTTTGTGTGTGTGTGTGCGTGTGTGTGTGTGTGTGTGTGCATATATGTGTGTTCACGTGTGTGCGATCTATTCTTGTGCTATGCTGGTAAATGTACGTCTTTCTGCACTCCATCCCATACAGAGAGATGTTTGTCTACAAACTAGTAACAATCCGTAGTTTAGAATCAATATTTATAGGGAACCATTGAATTATATATAAATATTAGTATTAGCGTGATGGCAACCAACTTCTGAGACACCACACTTTCAGAGAACATGCATATACACAAATACCAAACAATTCTAGCTTGGACAATTTGGAGTCTTTGTAACAGGAACATAATTAAAGGCCCACTACCTAAATAACAATATGCTAAGTAATACCACATACTAGAAGCTAGCATACACAGTAGTCCGTGAACACACGCATGTGAAAATCCAGTTAACAGGTGTTCACCAGGTTTAATCCGCCTTGGATGTTATCTCTTCTAACATAAACACAATCTTCCTAACTCCAGTACGACATTGCTAAACAACATACAAACGGGACATGCTTTCAACGCCAATAACATTAAAGACACCGGTTCCTTCTTGGTAACTTCCCTTCCCTTCCCAAATTACATGCTTCGTTTGAAAACGTACACATAGCCTATATTCGTACAATCAGATAGTAAGTTCCAAAATATACCCATCAACACAAGAGGTTATATGTAACTGTTGAAATGCATTCATCTGTCCATGGAGAACCTATTTTCCCAAATCAATGATAAGTCAAACATCTATGTTACGCCTCAATGATATGGAAAACTAATCACACATGTCTCATAAGGATCCCTTTCAAAAACAATTACTACCAGTATGTATATTCAGGCAATGGGGCAGGGAACTCTACGTTGTCCTTATTCTTTTAGAAAATCAGCGTAGGCAGCCCGAAAAGCCTTCCAATATGATGAAGCGTCATCGATAAAGACACAGAATAACCCAATGGATAATGAAACAGCAGGGTTGCTTAACTACAAAATTCAACTTGTTACAACAGCTCGCAATATCGGAGTAAATTCCTTTTAACATTTTGTTACAGAAGGAGAAAATCAGAAGCCTATCCATTAAAATCCACAGATTTAACAGCATCAGGAATTAGTATCATCTTTGATGATTTCAGATCTTGATTAGGTAATTTCCCTTACACCGTAGTAGTTCGATCAGTAATATTCCTCACATGACACACGTTCGTTCTCTTGATTCAGAATGACCTGTGAAAATCGTCTTAGCTGGTGTGATGCGATACAGCTGATATCATACATCGAATATTGCCTGACTAAACACAAGTGTAATTTTACATGAGAATACGTGAAACTCAAAACTATCAGTGCATTGATTACAAAAATATATGTATACGTAAGTGATCGTGTGTGACTGTGTGTGTATCTAAGAGACAGACATACAGCCACACCGAGAAACAGAGACCAAGGGAGAGCGCGAGTGCTGTAATAGACCTCTGACACATTTAGTAAAAAACAACTGGTAGTTATAAAGAAATACTTCTTAGCCAATATATGTGCAAGGCAATCGGCATATTCACACAGAACGCAGTGTGAATAACGGACAGAGTCAAAACTATTGAAATGGTTGCAAGACGCAACGAAACTTTAAGAAACATAAAAAAGAAATAAGTGAAAATTTTAGCGGTGAGTGTGTTAAATTATAAGGCACTAAAAGAGAAGAATGACTCTCTCCAGACACAACTAAAAATTCATTATTTCTAAGTACATATTAGAATATATATATATATATATATATATATATATATA
>NC_068983.1:52439973-52441237 GCF_001194135.2 Octopus bimaculoides
CAATGGCTTCCTTGGTCATAGTGGTGATATGAGGGCGGGCGTCGTCGTGCAGAAGAAGAACTCCTAGCTGCCGATTAGGTCTTTTCTTTTGAATAGCTGTGTTGAGTCGTTCCATCTGTTGAACATATAGTTCCGCGTTGGCCGTATTTCGCGGCACCATTTTTCGTCGCCAGTAACGATTCGGTCAAGCTGGCAGAAACGTTAGCACGCAGGGCGAAATGCTTAGCGGTATTTCGTCTGTCGTTACTTTCTTAGTTCAAATTCCGCCGAGGTCGACTTTACCTTTCATCCTTTCCGGGTCGATAAATTAATTACCAGTTACACATTGGGGTCGATGTAATCAACTTATTCCTTTTGTCTGTCCTCGTTTGTCCCCTCTATATTTAGTCCCTTGTGAGCAATAAAGAAATAAGAAAGTGGGTTTAGCTGACAGAATTGTTAGCGCATGGGGCAAAATGCTAACCAACATTTTCATCCGGTTTCACATTTTGACTTCCAGTTCCAGTGACGTTCACTTTGACCTTCATCCTTCCGGGGTGAAAGTACTGGGGTCGATGGAATTGATTAGGTCCCTCCCCCTGAATTTCAAAGCATTGTTCCTTATCTTTGTTTACCAGGCGTTCTAGCTTCATAATAAACAAAGTAAATAGAAAGTGCCTGAAAATACACTTCACAGTCCCAAAAGATGAGAAAGTTCCACATGAAGGTTATAGAGAAAATAACAAAATACCAGGATCTAGCCATTGAGCTACAAAGGCTATAGAAAATGCGGCAAAAATGTATTCCTGTAGTTATACGACTATTCGTCACTATTTCTAACGATTTACTACTACTACTACTACTACTACTACTACTACTACTACTACTACTACTAATACTACTACTACTACTACTACTACTACTACTACTACAGCTATTATTTCGTATGTATGTGTTTGTGGAATGGTCAAGTTTATTAGATACAGACGAACAATAAAACATTTCAAACCAGCTGCTCTTTAAAATAGCTTTTAGCTGAAATCACGGAATTGATTTTACAAAACAATTTAATACGTTTTTAAGCTGGAAATATAATTTTGTTCTTTAAGTTGGAAATATAATTTCGTATAGTGATTACATATACTTCTAGGCTCCATGTTGCGTTGATTAAAATACATAGACATTGACCAATTTATTTGTAGCGCTAAATACTTCGCAATTGAAAGAATCCAGCTGCTCATATTGATTAAAAACAGAGTTTTGAGTTGTCTTCTATCATATATAT
>NC_068983.1:52442283-52445413 GCF_001194135.2 Octopus bimaculoides
ATAAATACTACATGTATACAATATATGTGGTTTGCACTCCGTCGGTTACGACGACGAGGGTTCCAGTTGATCTGATCAACGGAACAACCTGCTCGTGAAATTAATGTGCAAGTGGCTAAGCACACCACAAACTCGTGTACACTTAACGTTGTTGTTGGCACTCCGTCGCTTACGACGTCGAGGGTTCCAGTTGATCCGATCAACGGAACAGCCTGCTCGTGTACCCTTAACGTAGTTTTCGGTGATATTCAGCGTGACGCAGTGTGACAAGGCTGACCCTTTAAATTACAGACACAACAGAAACAGGAAGAAAGAGCGAGAAAAAGTTGCGGTAAAAGAGTACAGCAGGGTTCACCACCATCCCCTGCGGAGCCTTGTGGAGCTTTAGGTGTTTCCGCTCAATAAACACTCACTACGCCCCGGTCGGAGAATCGAAACTGCGATCTTACGACCGCGAGTCCGCTGTCCTAACCACTGGGCGATTGCACCTCCACATACAATATATATGTATATATGGATGTATGGATGTATATATGTCTGCATGTATTAGGAGCACTACGTCGGTTACGACGAGAATCCCAGCTGATACGATCAACGGAACAGCCTGCTCGTGAAATTAACGTGCAAGTGGCTGAGCACTCCACAGACACATGTACCCTTCTCGTAGCTCTTAGAGAGATTCAGAGTGACACTGAGTGTGACAAGGCTGACCCTTTGAAATACAGGTACTACTTATTTTTGCCGGCTGAATGGACTGGAGCAACGTGAAATAAAGTGTCTTCCTCAAGGACACAATGCGTCGCTGGGAATTGAACTCACGACTTTACGATCATGAGCCTAATGCCCGAACCACTACACCACGCTCCTTCACCTACATGTATGTATATATGTGTGTATATATAAGTATGTATATATGTATATAGATAGAGATACATATATATGCACACACACACACACACACACACACACACACACACACACACACACACACACACACACACATATATATATATATATATACACGTGTGTGTGTTTGAACGTATGTATGTATGTATGCATGCATGCATGTGTGTATATCAGTAATTGTTTAATAAACATTACCTTCTCAAAATCCAAGTATTTGTATTATTTGGTTCTTTTCTAAAATATGGCGTAATATTGTTTCGATGAAATATTTGTATATATTTCCCACATAACCTGAAACTCGTTATACTTATACGCCTGGGCATTTATACTCAGCACATTTGCAAAGAAATACGAACCAGTCGTTGTGCTATGAAGCTGTAAGACTGTATTAAACTTTTCCTGTTTGTAGCAACTTAATTAACTCAGACAGAAACTTATTCGAAAAATTCCGCTAATGACTTACATTTGAAAGCACTTCACTGCTTTCGAATCTAAAAATGGCGTATTTAAACAACTTAGATTTTAAAAACTTTTCAAGTCATCCTTTTTTTTTCTCACTTTCAAAGGACAGTAAATAGAATTTCATAACTCTTTATGTAAATTGTTGTCTCTTAAAATATCTATGTAATAAATTTCCATGTTACGAGTTCTATGCTCAAACTTTGTTAAACGATCAGTAAAAAATATGGAGCTTATACAAAAAGGAAAAGCTGGTAGCATTACGCTGACATAGCGACGTTAACGTCTCTGTACTTCACAGCGTGTTCCATTAATTTTATTTCTGAAATCCGTATAGTATCTTCAAGTGTTCGAGTTGTTTGTTGTTGATAGTCCTCTAATCAAGCAGGTAAAGATACGCTAGTCATTTTGGTTTTACAGACACTTTATGAACGATTACATCACTCAAGTCGACTTGCCATAAAGATATGGGCGAGTGTGATGTAAGGGAGATTTAGTTTATATATATCGCAGAACGAAAAGATTACACAGACTCCCTTGTTCATTTTTATTCTAGTTGTGATGGTGGTGCGAGACAAAAATTTGGTGTTTTTTATTCCATATTTTCAAATTAAACCAGATACATTGTATAATACATTCAAAAAGTATTTTCTTACACGAAACATTCTACATATATAAACTGAATGAGATTACAACACAACAGTTTGAATCATGGGGACTGTTTCAGAAAAAAACTAGATTTTGTAAAGATTGATATTTCAAAGGTTTAGCTGTCTAGCAAATGATTTGAACTGATACTGAGCGTGGAAACTGGAACAGTTACAACATGGCTGACACGTATTAGCCAATGAAAAACACGTAAAGAATCTTTATGTAAAAGTAACAGTGTTTGTGTGTTTTTCAATGGCTAATATCTGTCTTGTAAGCTGGAATCATTAGAGATTAATAGATATAATACCGGGTTATTAAAGATATTCTATCTCTAATTGGCTGGAAGTTTGTGGAAGATAATTGGAAAAATTGCTTGAGTAGAATTTAAAGAGTAAAATGGTGTTGAGAATATCCAAAGCGATGGCGAATATTCGAAGAAATTTAAACACAATGTCGGTAAAGAATATTTATTGTCACCTACAACCCGAATATTCTTTTCATCACTTTCAGAGGACAACAAATAGAATTCCATAACTCTGTTTATAAAATGTTGTCTCTTAAATTATCTATGTTATAAAATGTCATCATTACGGAATATAAGCTAACCCTATTTATAAAAAAAAAGCAAGTTGACACTGCTGTACGAAAGACAAATAGATGAAATATTTAGGTTAGTGTTTGCCTATCAAATGGCTGGATTATAGGCTAGGGTATATGTAGGGAAAGAATTTGTAGTTTGTGCTTTATCTATATATATAAAAATGAGAATGTGTGTCTGTCTGTCTGTCTGTCTGTCTGTATGTCTGTGTGAATCCCTAAAACTCGAGAACTACGCAACCAATTTCATTCAAATTTTACACATGCCTTACTTAGGGTTCCAGTTGTGTTTTAGTCAAACAAAATTATTAACTTCTTGCAGAGTTCGAGCACACGGCAACATAATATCTCCTCCACTATTTAAGTATTACGTGTCAAAAGTGAAACAAAAACACTCATGTCAAATACTTTCACTTTAAAAATGAAACTATTCCACTAACTGAAACAATCACATTTCGATACTGTAGTGACAGATACTTTCACAGAGAGAGAAAGAGAGAGACAGAAGGAGAGAGAG
>NC_068983.1:52446344-52455685 GCF_001194135.2 Octopus bimaculoides
ATGTTGGCTGCTCAAGAGTGGGCAGCAACAAAAAACCTATTTGTATATGCTCCACAAGGGAAAACAAGGAACATAGTTTACAATGAGGTGTTATAATCACAACAGCAAGAAAGTATGTACATGATCACGTTCTTTTACGAAACTTCTTTGACTTTCATATATTTATATTGATATACATATATATACGTGTGTTTGGGTGCGTGTGTGTATATACATCTCTATATATAAAGATGATGCGTAGTCTAGACGGCGTTTTTAGATTTCATTATTCTCTTTAACCCGGGCAACGCCGGGTATTTCTGCTAGTTTTAAATAAATTTGAGTTTCGTAGCATAAAACGTCAAAGTTTAGTTAATAATGACGTTTTGTAAAGATGAAATATACAGACGACAGTATCGTACTCGTATTCTACTGATAAGTATCAGCCTTATCCAGATGAAAGGTATATTTAATGTAAAGAAATTCAAAGTGAGAATCTGGATAAACAGAAATTTAATACTGTTAAATATTCATTCAAGAAAGCTATTTGATGGATTTCTTGTTTGTTCTTGGGTCGCATTTGTAAAATGGCTCAATAATTTATTAAATTGCAGTACAAACATTTTAATTAATTGATCGTTGTAACAATCATATATTCTGAGATATTGTGTACTGGATAAATTATTCTAGTAATTTATTGGAGCTATATTACATGTGATTAATTCCAGTATCTTAAGCTTAACGCATACAGAGAATGATGCACTTCCTTGTATTACTCTTCCTGAATAGGTTACGTATCGCAGGACCGATATCTCTGGTATTATTCACGTAATCTGAGTGAACAAGAACAATATTAAGTAGATTTAAAGTAGTCTTATCCAGGTTTTCTACCCCTGAATTAGATTTAGGTACTCGAAACAAGAGCTAATATTTAACCACCATTTTAGTTCATAACAGCATAAAACCTCACAATATCGCAAACTGTGATTACAGCTTAAATTGTAATACAGCAATTAATTTTGATTAGCCCAAAGTACACAATGATTCATTAATACATTCATGGTATATTCAGGATAATTAAATAAAATTCTGTGGCAACGTTAAATACATTAATCATTTAATTTGCGGTGTTACGTACGAAATAGATTTGTTGTATCTGCATAGCGAAGCATTAAATGAGATCTTCACGAAGACAGGTGGTTAATATCGTGTGTATTGTATTTTGATGGTGTGAAGAGAATGTGTAGAAAGACGGCAAGCTGCACGTATCGGTTAGATAAGGGTCAGAGAGATGGTTAGAGAAGAAAGAAGTGTCATTGAGCATATACAGGAACTGCAGGGACAAAACGAAATTGAAGATGCGACAAATCTAACGGAAGGAATGCTTACAAACAAGACGGATCGTTTCCGGACATATTTTGATTTTGATTGTTATTTCTAGTATCTACGCTCATATTACGAGAATAACTATAATGGGAATGATAGCATTAACACTACTACAAGTGCTGCTGCTGCTGCTGTTGTTTTTAGTGTTATTGTTATTGTTGTTGCTAATTCTGGATCTATTGTCGTTACTGTTGCGACTGTTCTCCCTCTTGTCACTACAGAACCCAGACAACGTTCGGTTATAATCAAATAAGATTTTCATTCATATCCATTTAATATTAGTAAAATTTGCCCCACGAGGGAAGGTCTTTTGGACCACCTCGAGTGAGGACCGAACGCACTGGTTTCCTAGATATTTTATAATTTGTCAGAATTTTTTTCTCACCTACAAATTGAGCAGCGGCAGCAGCAGAAGTAGTAGTTGTAGCAGTAGTAGTAGTAGTAGTAGTAGTAGTAGTAGTAGTAGTAGTAGTAGTTGCTGCGGCTGTTGTTGTTGTTGTTGCAATCATTGTTGCAGTTGTTGCTGTAATTGTGCGACGAGAAGTAAAAGGATGAGGAGGAGAAGGAAGAGGCAGAGAAGAAAGAAGAGAAAGAGGAGGAGGAGGAGGAGGAGAAGGAGGAGAAGGAGGAGAAGGAGGAGGAGGCAGAGATGAAAGAAGAGAAAGAGGAGGAGGAGGAGGAGGAGTGGAAGCATAGGATGTGGAGGTGGTAGTGGAGCATTGATGAGGATGATGAGGAGAAGGATGTAACACCATCGTGACAAAGAACACACGCCTTAGAAATAGCAAGGCAACACTCAGGTTTCGCATCGTAAAAAATACATGCTTTTTTCACAGCAGCATGTAGACAGCGATGCCTTTCATTCTAGTAGTAGAAGTAGTAGAAGTAGTAGTAGTAGTAGTAGTAGTAGTAGTAGTAGTAGTAGTAGTAGTAGTAGCACAACTACTACTACTACTACTACTACTACTACTACTACTACTACTACTATTACTAGTTGTAGGCTCACTGATCTGCGGGGTCTGTAGTGCAGTGGACGCATGCAAAAAGATAGGACTACAGAGTTATTACAAAATATCCAGGCAGCAATTCCTTTGTAAGGGAAATCAAAAAGCGTGCTCTTATCTAATGCGGTCCTTTGTCTGCTTCCAAATGATTGAATCAATCAGGGGTTCCATGAGAGGCACGAGATGCGCCCTTCTGAAGAGGGCCTCCACTTTGCTGTGGCTATTGCCATGAATATGTTTCAGTTATTGTTATCTTGAAGGCCTTAAGTACATGATACTTGTTCGTATAGGTTAGCAAGGGAGACAACCAGACAGCCAGTGCATGCGTGTTTATCGGAATGTGCGTGTAGTCTCCAGAATTTACGTATGCGTGCGCCGTTGTATATATGTGTGTGTGTGATGGTGGAGGGGTATATTGACTACCAGTGTGTCTCTGTTTATGCCAATGTGCGCGTGAATATGACAGTTATTGTGTGTGTTTAATAGAGAGTGAGTGTAGGTATCTGGCAGTTAGTATAAGCGTTCGAACATGTGATGTTCAGTGTGTATGTGCATGTGGTTGAGGTTACTAATATGTGCGTGCATGTGTCAACGAATGTGTTCATATATGTACTTATTTTAGTTCGCGTGTGGCTATGTGACAGTCAAGTTGTGTACTTCTCCGAGTGTGCGTGTGGATATCTTGACAGGTACTGTGTTGTGTGTGTGTGTGTGTGTGTGTAGTGTAGTTATCCTAGTATGAATCTAGCAATGTTGACAGCCAGTAACTGTGGCTGTTTATTCTAGAATATGCGTGTAATGTTGACAAGCTTTAAGTGTTTATCGGAATGTGAGTTCGGGCATGTTTATTAATCATTTTGCAACAATAGGCCAGCGTCTGACCTCTTGTTCTCAGGCTGATTTTTACAAGACAGATAAAATAACGTGCGTGTCTATATTCCACTCTTTTGTGTTTCGAATCGTGCGAGATCTAGTGAACAATAGATGCAAACGAGTAAAAGCATGATCTGATGTTAGTATATAGTTGTCAGAACTATAATATATAATATATATACTTAACAATATTGGCTTGTCATTAGTCATAAAACCTTTTCACTAATATGGTCCCAGGAAATATCTATAATAACACCATTGCAATGTCATGGGAAAAATCGAAATTCTGTAGTGTTAAAACGTCTTCAGTTCATTGTTTAGCACTTGAGAAAGTTATATAAAATATTTTCATGCTGTTCTCTGACTATTCAGTTAACCTAGTTATCGATCGTTGATCGTTTTAGCTTTGAATATGAATTATTATGAAGTTTTCGAGAAGCTGCCTTATCATTGAAAATGCTGGCCCCCTTTAGGTCAGATAGTTGACGTTAAGCAGCATTAATCTAAGCATTTCTTTAGTTGAATAAAATTTGAAGAGAAATATATCATGTTTCGTACAACATAGTTGCTGTGGTCTACATCTTTATACTTTATTTAATAATAGAAAAATTAGATGAGTGCTCTTTGTCATACAAATCGGTTAGATGCAATGAATGAATGATTGTTTTCGTGGTAGTTATTATTGCCTAATTTGGATACGCCTATTATGTTTCTTTAGTGGAACCTTATATCTCGAAAGTAATTGTATAATAATATTGGTTTAGTCAACGCGGAAGAACTTATGTTGGCGCGTGTCTGGCTAAAAAGAGAAAACACTACTCTCTGTAATTAAACACTGAATTCATAAATAAGAGAAGTCTATAACACAAGTCTGCATTTTTAAAAAGTAAATGATGATTGTCTACATATAGTTGATTCTGAACCATTTTTGTTACACTGATTTCAAATGCTTTTTTTTTTCTTTTGCCAACCACGTACAGATTTTGCACAAATGCTGCCAAAGATATGATGATTTTTTTTCTTGTTATGCATTGCATTCTGTCCCAGACTTTTAGACAAGAGTATGATGAAATTAAGAACAAATGACTAGAACAATAATAATAATAAAGACCTCAATATAGTATGTAGGCCTACATATTGACTAAATATCTAAGCTTAATGCACTCACCACGTCTTTAAAGTATTTTCACTCCTTTACAAACTTCCTTTTCTTTTATTTCCTTCCAGCTTTGGTAGTTGCTTTCAGTCTTTCTTTAGAGTCCGACAGTAATCTGCCGTCATGTTTACACTCTACCCACCCTGGCGCCTCCGCTCCATTTCTTCAATGTTCTAGTGAAATCTCTCAACATGCTCTTCACTTAGATTGCCAAGGTTCTCCGGGAAATAGTCGAGGTGTGAGTGAAGGAAGTGCATTTTAATATCCATTTTGCACCCAATCTTTTTGAAGTTTTGCAACATGGTATCAACCATGACTTTGTAATTTGAACACTTATTGTTTCCCAAAGAGTTCTCGACAACACTCTTGAAGCTCATCCATGTCTGATTTTGAGATTTATTCATGGATTTCTCATAATCTGGACCAACAAATATTCCTGCTATAATTTTCTCACTGGTTATATTTGAGAATCTTTTTGAGAGATACTGCAAACATGGTCCATCCGCAGGCAAAGATTTAACGAACTGTTTCATCAGACCCAGTTTCATGTGCAAAGGTAACAACAGTACTTTTGTAGATTCAATGAAGGGCTCTTGCAGAATGTTTTTGGGTCCAGGATTTTGGGCCTGTTTTAACCATCCAGTGCCTTCTTTAGCTCTGCTGTCCCATTTACATAAGAAACATGGCATATTTGTGTAGCTTACCTCCTGGCCTAAAAGCTTACCTATAATTTTGAAATCTCCGTACACTTGCGAGTGGTATTCTGCATACTTTATATTTAACAAAAAGTTTTCACATTTTCACATGTCTCCTTTAGTTGTACAGAATGTGTCACTGGAATGGATGAATACTTATTTCCATTGTGCAGCAAGACAGCCATCAAATCCTTTTGGAGGAATCAATGAATAGCTTCCGTTCTGAGGGATCGCTCTCGATCTTAAAATAGTTTAGCAGCTTTGGGATATTATAGCAAAACACCACTGATTCATCCTCAACAAAGAAAGGTAACAATTCGTGTTCCTTGTGACGATACCGAGAGAAGAAGGTTCGCGGTAACAAAAGTTTTTTCACTTTCAGCCTAGAACCAAGAAGTCCCTCTGCATCTTTTGGTAGGTTCCAATCTCTCAGCAAATCATTGAGCTCTTCCTGTGTAAATAACTGCAGAATTTCGATTTTATCAAAAGTGTAGTCATCACCTTCTTCATATTTGTCTTCATCACTGCCTGATGCAACATTCTTCAAAGTTAGTGGAGGGAGAGGACCTGAAATGTCAACCCCGTGTGCAATAGGCCGTATAACCGAGGGAATACTATGACACGCTATCTTGTGTTCATTTTTGCACGGTTAGCGGTATTTCGTCTGTCTTTATGTTCTGAGTTCAAATTCCGCCGAGGTCGACTTTACCTTTCATCCTTTCGGGGTCGGTTAAATAAGTACCAGTTACGCACTGGGGTCGATGTAATCCACTTAATCCCTTTGTCTGTCCTTGTTTGTCCCCTCTGTGTGTAGCCCGTTGTGGGCAGTAAAGAAATAAGAAACATTAGCACGCCGGGCGAAATGTATAGCGGTATTTCGTCTGGTATTACGTTCTGAGTTCAAATTCCGCTGAGGTCGACTTTGCCTTTCATCCTTTCGGGGTCGATAAGTTAAGTATCAGTTAAGCACTGGGATCGATGTAATCGACTTAAACCCTTTTTCTGTCTTTGTTTATCCCCTCTATGTTTAGCCTCTTGTGGGCAATAAAGAAATAAGGATCTTTAACACGCAAATATGTACCGGCTTAGCATTGGGGGTCAACGCAATCGATTTACCTGCCTCGCCGAACTTGCTGGCCTTGTGCCAAAATTTGAAACCAGTACAGGAAAGAAGTGGCAAATGATGGAACAGCGTGACATTGACAAACCGAGATGGTGATCTGGTTTTGATTAAGTTTGCTAGAAATGACATTAACGTCTCAACCTGAGATGTTTAACAGTATGATAGTAGCTGCTTAGACGTCATGATACCAATGCCCTCCTCCACCTTTCTCTGGTTCTTCTTCCCCCCACCCGTTACCCTACTACTCACATTACGACTGCAGCTGCAGTGGTCGATGACGACGACGATGAAGTTGATGATGACGATGATGATGATAATGATGATGATGATGATGATGATGATGACGACGGTGAAATCAACAATGGTAGTAACAAAGACGACGACGATGGTGATGAGTAAGAAGGGGAGGAGGAGGCGAAGGAGGGGATCATCGACGACGAGGATGAAGATAATATCAGCGATAACGCTGAGGAGGATAAGGATGTTGATGATGATGATGATGATGATGATGATGATGATGATGATGATGATGATGATGATGATGATGATGGCGATGATAATAATGAAGGTGAAAACAACAATGGTTGTAACAAAGACGATGACGATGGTGATGAGTAAGAGGAGGAGGAGGAGGAGGACGACGACGACGACGACAAGGATGAAGATTATATCGAGGATAACGCTGATGAGGATAAGGATGTTGATGATGATTATGATGATGACGACGACGATGACGATGATGATGATGAATATGATCCCGTTGCTACTGCATTCTTACTGGTATTGCAGTAAAAACAACCGAAGAATAACAATGTCATTACTATATTGTCATTACTTCTAAAATGACTACTGCTGCTGCTACTTCTGCTGTGGCTGTTGCTGGTGCTTTCACGACAACCACTACTACTACGACTACTACCACTACTACTACTACTACTACTACTACTACTACTACTACTACTACTACTACTACTACTACTACTAGCACAATGTCGATGACAACAACTTCTACTACTACAACGATGAACCACTACTAATACTACTAATACTACTACTACTACTACTACTACTAATAATAATAATAATAATAATAATAATAATAATAATAATAATAATAATAATAATAATAATGTAGTTGCCACCATTTTGTTGCTATTACTTCATATTCTAAAGCTGTGTTGTGACAGAGAGTACAGAGATCAGGCTTAATTTTCTAATTCGGTGACTTTCTTTTCTGTGTTTGAAAAATTCCTGAGATGAACTTTACTTCTTTCTATATAAAGCAGAAGATACAATTGGTTTCTGCTTACGTTTTCCTGCTTTTAATGTCAATACTGATTCTAATACCTTTAGGAAATAAATATGACAACTTCCTCGTTTTTCATCCCTTTAAAAGCCTCAGGTTTGATGTAGGAAAAAAAAATACACACACAGATTGTAGTATTGTATAGAATGTGTTAAGCATAAATGATGCAATGATCAAGACTGGAATAGAAGCTGGTCGCATCAGATTAAAGGTCTATTTAGTTTTGACGTATGTCAAGAAGTGTGGTATTCCTATTTGATGTTTTGTGTTATTTCTGTAAGCTATAAGTTCCAGTTTCTTTCGCAGCATCTAAGTTTGCTTCGCAACGGCATGGTTCCGAGTTCGTTCCCGCTGAATGGCACCTTCAGGAAAGTATCTTCTAATGGAGCCTCGAGCCGACCAAAGCTTTGGAAGTGGATTTGGAAACTGAAAGAAGCTCGTCGTATACGTGTACTTGTGTGTGTGTGTGTGTGTATGTGTGTGTATATATGTGTGTATGTATGTGTGTGTGCGTGTGTGTGTGTGTGTGTGAGTATCTACCACCACCGCTTGACAACTGTCGTTGTTGTGTTTGCGTACCTGTAACTTAGCAGCTCGGCAAATAAGACCGATAGAATAAATATAAGACTTAAAGCATAGAAATATTCCTGGGGTCGATTTATACTGGAGCCACACTCCAAGACTGAAGCAAGTGTAAATTAAAGGATATATGATGATAATATCATAGGAATTATATCTATCTATCTAGGAGGTCCCTCAGGACGCCTCAAATATATGAATTATAATATATATTAAAAATAATAAAAGATTGTATATTATACTTAAATTATCGACCCCGAGAGGATGAAAGGTAGGTAAATTATCGACCGCGAAAGGATGAAAGGCAAAGTCAACCTCGGCGGAATTTAAACTCAGAGCGTAACGGCAGACGAAATACCACTAGGCATTTGGCCCGGCATCCTAACATTTCTCATTTCTTTATTGCCCACAAGGGGCTAAACATAGAGGGGACAAACAAGGACAGACAGAGGGATTAAGTCGATTACATCGACCCCAGTGCGTAACTGGTAGTTAATTTATCGGCCCCGAAAGGATGAAAGGTAAAGTCGACCTCGGTGGAATTTGAAATCAGAACGTAACGGCAGACGAAATACCGCTAAGCATTTCGCCCGGTGTTCTAACGTTTCTGCCAGCTCACCGCCTTGCCCTGTTCCTATATTAAAAAGAATTGCTAGCCTATCACAGTTCCGATTACTCGAGGTTCTCTCATCAGGTAATTCTTATTCGCACATCTTGATATGCTTACCACACATCACTAACCTCACCACAAACTCGACTTCATTTACTGTTTTAAAACCCCTTTGTCCTCTTTCTGTCCTTACCATTTCACCAGCTCGATTATTTTATCGTTTCGTTTCCTTCGACCATTAATTAATCACTTTCAGTCAAAAGACTTTAATTTGAAATGTCAGATGTTTTTTTCACTCGACACAACTAAAATTATTGACACTTAAAATCTGAACGACTAAGTCTTAATAAAACATACTAAATTACTTGTTTATGTGTGCATGCCTGTATGTGTATTGACAGATAGATAGACAGATAGATAGACAGATAGACAGATAGATAGATAGATAGATAGATAGATAGATAGATAGATAGATAGATAGACAGATAGATAGATAGATAGATAGATAGATAGATAGATAAATAGATAGATAGATAGATAGATACATTTCTTTTATTAGCCACACAGGGCTCAACGAAGATGGGACAAATACAATGTAGAGCTTTTCTTTTTGGGAGGGGGAAGGAAGGA
>NC_068983.1:52463709-52464433 GCF_001194135.2 Octopus bimaculoides
ATACATACATACAGACATATATACATACATATATATATATATACATATATTTACTCATATGCATGCTTTTATATATATATATATATATATATATATATATATATATATGAGTAAATATATGTATGCGTAAATTGATAACACAAGTGATATACGTAGATAAACACTGACTTCTTTAATACTGACAAGATTTCTGAGCTTCTGATCTTCAGAGATGAGATCAATAAAGCTGGTTATCCATTGATTGATACAACTTGTCACGAAGAGTCTACAAACATATGTGACTTAATATTAAAGAACAGTGTGAAAACATGGTAACATCTCGAAAGAGCAAAGAAGAAGAATCAAACATTAATACTATCGGTATACAAATGTACACACACACACATACACACACATGCATGCACATGATCATATATTTATCATTATCATCATCGCTATCATCATTATCATCACGGTCATCATCCTCTTAATATCAGATATTTCATGTTTGCATGGGCTAAATAGATACACAGAAAGTCATATGCATATGTGCATAACTACATATATATGTGTGTATTTGTGTGCGTATGTATATATATATGCATACACACATACATTCATATATATACATATATACATGTAGAGAATATATATATATTTGCATATGTATATATGTAGAGAGAGAGAGAGAGAGAGAGAGACATATAAATATATACATACATATGTATGTGTGTGTGTATGTATA
>NC_068983.1:52465108-52465916 GCF_001194135.2 Octopus bimaculoides
ATCTATAAAGTGCAAGTAAAGTAAGTGATAGGAACTGTAATAGAGAGTGAAAAGAAACCGACAGAGTGTGTGTAATAACTAGGAATCGATTCTACTTGTCATGCAAGTAATTAAAAGGAACAGAGTGAGATTTCATTTAGAAAGGTCTCACAGACAATTCTAAGGTTTCTAAATCTGGAATGAAAACGTAAACAAATTTTTTTATAGTTTAGCAGCTTGATATTCTAAAGGCAAGAAGTTATTTTCAGATTGTTATCTTCAATATATATTTAAATTTAATACTTGATAAATATTTATAGCAGCGAAAAATGAAAATGATTTTGTATGATCGAGTTTATACATACATAAATGCATATACATAATGTATGTATATATATATATATATTGAGTTAAAACTTACACGTGCATCGCCGTGGTACGTAATGTAATAGATTTTACACAATTTGTTTTTGCAGCCATAAACTGGCGATTCAATTCGTCCAGGGTTCGACTGAGGTATGTGAGTTGATAAGCCATAAAAATGCCGAAATGTCGGTATGCATTACTCCCGAATTCGATCCGATGCGACTTTGTTTCGCCTGACTATGACTGTAATGTGTTTAAACACCAAGTGATATAAGAGAGTCTGCAAGGAGTCTCCAAGGAGTCGTCATGCCGAATCCGGCCTTAGCGAATCCAGCGAATAAATAAAATACATACATTGAATATGTGCGACGATAATGTTTACTTACATCAACAACACTGCTTCTAATTCACTATTGAATATATGTGTATATATGTGTATATATATATATATATATATATATAT
>NC_068983.1:52466327-52467614 GCF_001194135.2 Octopus bimaculoides
TTTACCCCCGCCCATGTATAACACTCAATTGCGAGATTGGCGTGCAATAACTAGCACTTGAGTATGAATAATTGGGTACATTAACAGCAGTATATTGGATACGTACTATCCCTTAGTTGGTCTCTCAACCTCTAACTCATACAGAAGTATACACACACACACACACACACACACACACACACACACACACACACATACACACACACACAGACACACACACACACACAGACACATATATATATATATAAAGGGGCTGGACAAAATAATGGAAACACCTAGCATCATGGCATCATAATTCTGAAATATCTATAAAACCGCAAAAGCTTGTTTATTTATTTATTTATTTATTTATTTATTTATTTATTGTTGCTTAATATGTTTTGCTTAAATTACTGTTTCTTTTCAAATGTCACTAGAAAGAGGTCATTAAAATTCATTAAAATGAGAGATCTACCGGACTTTCAAAGTGGTCAAATTGTTGGTGTTCG
The DNA here is from genome assembly GCF_001194135.2 of Octopus bimaculoides. NCBI lineage: Eukaryota > Metazoa > Mollusca > Cephalopoda > Octopoda > Octopodidae > Octopus > Octopus bimaculoides. The sequence continues at coordinate 52,466,816 of NC_068983.1, forward strand.
TATGGTACGGGCTAACGTAACGAAAACAGCCGAAATGTACGGTGTATGAAGAAGTACAGTCTCGAAAGTAATGACAGCCTTTGAGAAAGAGGGGAAACCTTCCTTGTAACAAAACTTCGGAAGAAAACCAAAACTTTCAGATAGGGAGCATCGGACTCTTACGCGAATTGTTACAAAGTATCACAAAAGTACAGCTCTCAAAGTTACTGCTGAGCTTAATGACCACCTCAAGAACCCAGTTTCCACAAAAGTTGTTTACCGTGAGCTGCACAAAGCCGGATTTCATGGGAGGGAGAGCTGCAATCAGAAAACCACTACTTTAAAAAAAAACGTTGCAGAGCGTTTAGAGTGGAGTAAAAACCTACAGAATTGGTACCTAGAGCAGAAGAAGAATGTTATTTTCTCAGACGAGTCATCCTTTACCGTATTTCCGACCACCAGCCGAGTATACATGTGGAGACAGCCAAAAGAAGCATTTGACCCAGACTGCCTTCTTCCAACTGTTAAACATGGAGATCTGTGATGATCTAGGGGACTATATCTTGGAAATCCGCCGGCCCAATCGTTTCCCTTCATGGCAGAATTAATAGTCAAGACTATTTAAGCATTTTATCTTATCGCATTCATCCTATGGTTGAGGAACTGTTTCCGGAGGGAAACGCAATCTTTCAGGAAGATAATGCACCAATTCACACAGCTAAAGTTGTTACTGAATGGCACGAGGAACATTCTAGTGAAGTTGAACATCTCATCGGGCCACCACAGTCCCCAGATCTCAATATTATTGAACATTTCTGGT
>NC_068983.1:52468307-52470266 GCF_001194135.2 Octopus bimaculoides
GAGAAAAATGTGTAGTTTAGAATCAGTAGTTCTTTGACTGCTATTTCTAAATTTTCAGTATGTTGGAGAAGCAACTCAATGCTAATCCCTGTATATTTATGATGATAAATGGTTTTACCGATAAAGGTTTTTTCATACTGAACTACTTGGCAAAATTGTTAATTATTAATTCTATTATTAATTGACGATTCCCTGCCCTTATTCTTGTATATATATATATATGTATGTATGTATGTATGTATGTATGTATGTATGTATGTATGTATGTATGTATGTTTGTGTACGTATTTGTGTGCAGAGATAGATTATTGCGGCGTATCGTATATGTTAATATCGTATGTTGTATGTATTTATAAATGAAGGTTAGTGACCTAGACTGCCTTCTTCCAACTGCTAAACATGGAGGAGGAACTGGTGGTGGGAGGCTATATCTTGGAAATCTGCCGGCCCAATGGTTTCCCTTCATGTAAAATGTAACATGTAGGAACTCTACCAGAAACTTTTGACTGATCCTTTCATTTCATATAAAACATTTAAATAAGGCATAGATATACAAAACAAATATTTGAATACATATATATATATACATGTATGTTTATACGTTATATAAGATATTTGTATATATATACACACACATATGTGTGCATATGCACGTATGTATGTATGTATGTATGTATGTATGTATATGTAACAAGGCTGAATTAAATTTCGTCTTTTAATTTGGAGGATTCTAAAAGACAATTTCTAATAAAGATTCTTCATATTTTGCTGGTAGTTTACTGGTGTAAGTTTGCGAATATTAAAAAATATTTGTATATGGTGTGTTGTGAATTTATGCAAAGAAATCCCATAAAACTCAACAAACTTGTTTTAAATGGAGAAGAGATGTTAAAATGTCAGAGAATTTTGTATGTAAGTATGTATATCTTAATATATAAATCTGAAATTGTGCGTTTGTATGAAGCCTTTTTGAATGTTTATAGAAATCCACATTTTCCACTTTTTCGTAAAAATGTTTACATCAATGGAATTTTCTCGATCTGAACTTTCCAGTGCAGTAATTAGATTTTTAAAATTCCGTTTACTTTGTGTGATTTAAGGGAGATTTGGCTGTTGTTTCTAGCAACTTTTATATTTCATCCCTGCTACCTGGAACGTCATTCTTACACACGCGCACAACATAAAAATATAGAGAGTAAAAGTAAAAGAGGGAGAGGGAGAGAGAGAAAGTGATACATACAACGTCATAGATTGAACTTTCATCTCAGTGTTCTTTAACTATTTTTCATAACATAGATACGTGAAAACACACACAACCACTCATACATGACCTGTGACAACAACATACACATTGCTCTCAATCTCTATTCATTTCTCCCCCTCTTCCTCTCTCGCTCTCTCAAACGTATACACGTGCAATTAAACAATCATTCACATCGTGGTATATTTACAAAACATTGATGGCATAACTACAGAGTTGTATCCCCGAAATTTGGAAGGTCATAACTTTCAGAAAAATGAATATTTTTTATGAAATTTTCTATGCATATATTATTTATTATGTAGATTCCAAATATACAAACATTTTCGGTGAAAGTGAATTGGAAGGGGGTGGGGTACAATATTCGGAAATTCCACTTAAATTCCTCTTAACTTCCAGGAAAATGAATATTTTTTCATGAAATTTTGTACAAATGTACCTTGATATATGTACATTTCAAGCATGTAGGAAATTTGAAGGAAACAACTGCAGGTTATTTTTTGAGAAGTGTTCCCCACTCGGTGGTGTTTCGGAGCAAGGCGTCCATATTTGTTTCATTTTTCTCTATTATGTGCTTATGTGCATCCTTAGATTTCTAATGAAGTAATAGGCAGTGAAGAGAAGCAGTCATAAGAAAACTTTTAACTACCCCTATTCCTTTCTCTCTCCCCTCTACCTCTTCCTCTCTCGCTCTCTCA
>NC_068983.1:52470533-52475702 GCF_001194135.2 Octopus bimaculoides
TGATAGAATTCTGGCAAATCTGTGTAGCAACAGATCGCCAGCAATTGCTTCATCAGAAATTGCCGTCTTAGCTCCTGCTAAAAGGGATTACCCTGCTATGTATAATCAGGGCAGCGCAAAAAGTTGTTTTGCACAAGCATTTCTATAGCCAATTACACGGATGAAATTTACGTATGCTTAATAATTTTACGCAAAACAGCCTTCAGACTTTCCCTATTAATTTCATCGTCTTTTGAATTATGAACATATTTACATCATAAGGGTTTTTTCGTTGTAAGGCTTTCTTGATTTTCAGCTAGCAAGACTTATCGTAGATGGCATAATAAGTCACACCCGGACAAGGTCGGGTTATACTGCTAGTATACATATATGAGAGCGTATGTATGTATATGTATTTACACTATTTCAGATATATTTGCTGTCAATTTATTTTTTATAAAGCCGTATGCACAGCAGTGACCGCCGATGGGCCACTACGAGTGTTTTGACGCGTATTGCCCGAATCGAGAATTTTTTCTGGAAAACAAACTGCAGTGAAAACGGCTTTTTTGGGTTTTTTTTAAAATGTCGAACGTGTTCCAAATTTATTTCAACTGAACTAAAAGCTTCACAACACTGCGTTCTTGGGCCTGAATGGTCTAATACTACTACTACTACTAATAATAATAATAATACTATATTAACTGCTACTACTACTATTACTACTACTAGTGGTGCTCTTGCTGCTATTTCTAGTAGTGCTGTATCTGTTGCTGCTGCAACTACTACTACTACTACTACTACTACTACTACTACTACTACTACTTCTGCTACTATTACTACTATTTTAACTGCTACTGCTATTACTACTACTACTACTACTACTGCTGCTGTTACTGCTGCTCCTACTGCTTCTAGTGATGTTGTTGCTGCTATTCCTACTACTGCTGCTGTTGCTGCAGCAACTACTACTACTACTACTACTACTACTATTACTACATGATACGGCGGCTCCGATTAGTAGAATTTGTTCAACTTCATTCAAACTTGCTTGTATCGAACGACACCACCTGACATATTCATGCTCCAGGCAAAGTGGAAGCTATAATCACTATCATTATGGAAGTGGTATTTCCATTCAGTTGAAGATCATTAAATACTGCAACCCTTGTTCACCGATTTTGGTTAAATTCATATTCATACGACACAGTGCAAAATGCATCATGAAATATTCGAAGGATAGCATGGCCTAATGCTTATAGATGTTCGGTTAATGATCATAATATTCTTTTCTACTCTAGGCACAAGGGTCGAAATTTTGGGGGAGGGGACTAGTGGATTAGATCGACCCCAGAACGCATCAGGTACTTAATTTATCGACCCCGAACGGATGAAATGCAAAGTCGGCCTCGGCGAAATTTGAACTCAGAACGTAAAGATAGACGAGATACTGTTAGCCATTTCACCTGGCGTGCTAACCTTTCTACCAGCTCGCCGCCTTTTAATGATCATAATATTGCACGTTCCATTCCAGGACAGGGCACTACAGTATATCTTTGGGCAAACCATTTGCTTTCATGTTGCTACGAATATTCAGCTGAAATTTTGAAGTATTCAGTTGTTTTCTCTTCGTGTTACGATTTCAAGTAACCAAGTTGATTTTTAACTTTTCACTCCATCCATTTATTTGTCGATAAAATAAGTACCAACCAACTATTACAAGTCAATAAAAGTGCCTGTTCTCTTCTCAACAAAATATCTAATATAGTGTCTAAGCTTATATCAATGTTACTGAAAGTTTTAAATACGGTTTTGGTCGAGTATTACAGGATTAAATGCTAAGAGAATTGCAAGGCGGTGAGCTGGCAGAATCGTTAGCACGCCAGGCGAAATGCTTAGCAGATATTTTATCTGCACGACGTTCGGAGTTCAAATTCTGCTGAGGTCGATTTATGTTTTATCCTCTTGGGGTCGATAAGTTAAGTACCAGTGAAAAACTCCGCACAAATTTTAGGCCTTGTGCCTCTAGTAGAAAGGATTAACTGCTATCAGAATTGACTTAGCCGTTCAAGCATTTGGTTGTAGTATTTTGTCTCTACAGAAATAGAGGACACATCATTTTTTAATATTTTACAAACAGAAGGCGATTGATCTGGGCGCATCGTTAGCACGCCAAGCAAAATGCTTAGCAGCATTTCGTCCGTCACTATGTTCTCAGTTCAAGTTCCGCCGAGATTGACATTGCCTTTCATCCTTTCAAGGTCGATAAAATAATTACCAAGTGAACACTGGGGTGAATCCAATCGAATTACCACCTCTAGCGGACTTGCTGGCCATGTGGTAAAATTTGAAAACATTATTATATTCGGTTTACAGAAGGCGGTGAGCTGACAACATCGTTGGCACTCCGGCCAAAATGCTTATGGCATTTCCTCCGTCTTTATGTACTGATTTCAAATACCGCTGAGGTCGACTTTGCATTTCACCCTTTCGGGGGTCGGTAAAATAAGTACTAGTTGACCACTGAGGTCGATGTAATGAACTTACCCCTTCCCCTGATCTTTCTGGCATTGTACCAAAATTTGAAACCGATATTTTGTGAACAGGAAACAACACTGTGTGACTCTGTATTGCCAATATAAATAAAATTTGCTTTTTATATAGCAAATATCATACATATTATTTCATGAATTTTTTGATTTTCGTATGATATTGACGAAGCGATAAACTTGTCCGATCTGACCGCAGTTGGCATTAGTTTTCATTATTATTGGAGATTTAAGAGACGACCTGGTACGGTATTTGTTTTACAACGGGGAACATACTTCTGCCTGGTGTAAACTGAGTTTTTGGACATTACATAGCGCCATAATACAGACGGCAAACCTAGCAAAGATAGAGATAAACAAGAACTTATAACAATCTGGAACAGAGCTTTCAAAGTTTTTTTTAAGTTAAATATTGTCTGTTCAATAAGTAATGATTGGCAGTTTACGCAATAATGAGTAATTTTCTGCAGCTCCAACTTCTCTTAAATATTTTTCTGAATCTAAAAGTAATTTATTTATCATCGTTAGTTTCCTTAGAGACCAAAACATCAGATGATTACATAAAATATCAACAACTATGAGAACTCTCAGAATGAGCTTCACTGAAGCCAATCTGACAGAGAATGAATAAAAATATTACATCAGATGTAAATAATTTTCTTGTCACTTTCGATATAAAACACTATTTTAAATTAGAACATATATGGCCAATACTGAATAGATTAATTAATTAATTTAATCTATTGTAAATAACGTAATTAAGTATAATTTATTAGGTATTTTGCCAAATCTACACCAGAATGAGATTCATACTTGATGTCTATAAATTACTTACAATCATCATTATGAAGATTGTAAGCTTCCTAAAGAGCTTCTAGTTTTAGCTACAGCGACGTTGAGTGATGAGCAGCAATTTTTAAATGGCAGTCGAATTCACAATTCTGTTTGTAGATTTCTTCAAATTTAAAATTACTTTAGAAAATGATGAAGTATATATTGTTGCGCAGAAATAATTAAAATGCTTAATGAGCAGCATAGAAAATAAAGTAAAGACATATTGCCGTTTCAAGATGTTGCGCTATTTATACGACTCGAGACATCATAGATCCCTGGAAAATATCTTTGAAATAGGAAAGTGACATTCAGTCGTTGTTATTAACCTCAATTAGAATAACAACCACATGAATCATTGCCAATTTATTTTCTGGAACTAAATCACACTATATTCACAAATGATAAAGCTAAATATCTGTAGTACCAATGTAATAAGACACAACATGTTTCCAATATTATAGAATAAGATATCGTTCCATGTCGATATTCTGTCATGAATTTCAGTAAATTGTTCATTACCTAGCACCATTCGCACCAATAACAACACATGATTAATTGTTCGGCATGATGCATTACGGTTATCATAGTTTAGTATCTATTTATGGGCATTCAGCTTTGTCGCTGTCCATGTTAGCGCCAATGTAATTACATTCAAGGTTTACGCATTCACTTGGATGTAATTCTAGATGTTCGATAAACTATACATTATCTTCCCTGAGACAAAATTATCAATTCTTCTGCAAATAATTTGATGGAATAGACAAAGTAAAGCAGGAAATTTAACACGTATTAATCTTTTGCTATTCATTGAACACCACTGTTTTTAATCATTTCTTGTGTTACCTGAGCTCAGTTAAATAATAATAATTTAATGGTTATTAATCATTTCTGATATTTGGCTCCCTACACTAAACGCTTTAGTGTCTTTTATTTTCTTTTACTTTCCTTTTTTTCATTGAGATAAAATACATTTTGTAGACGACAAAAATATAATTGTTCAATAGCAAATATTATTAAGAATGAGAGAGAGGGGGAAAAACATGCTAACAGTGAATTATCACTGATTTAATGCATAATGAAACCAAATTTGAAGAGAACCGACCTATAACACGGAGTTATAAATATAGTCAACTGATTGTCGCTCTATGTTTTCAGATTGGTTTTAGCAAATAAAAAAAGGCAGAAAAACTACTATAATTTAGTTTCTAAACTCTTCCAAGCAATTTAGCGTATTATTATTATTATTATTATTATTATTATTATTATTACTATTGCAGAAGCGTTAGCACGCCGGGCGAAATGTTTAGCGGCATGTTGTGTGTCTCTATGTTTTGAGTTCAAATTCCGCTAAGGTTGACTTTGCCTTTCATTCTTTCAGAGTCGATTAAATAAGTACCAGTTATGCACTGGATCGATGTAATCGATTTAATCCTTCCCCCGAATTTGAGGCCTTGTGCTCCCAGTAGAAAGATTATTATTATTATTATTATTCAGTAGTTTTATTTTTATAACGTGCTTTCACTTCACTACCGAGCGCAGCTCTGTGCGCCTTGGGTATGTGCTGTGGTTTGCTGTGGTGCTCTTATGTTTACTGTATTGAAAGTGTTTTGCGTAGAATATGTGCAGTAACCAGTAGTGCAATTTTCTGTATGTTATATATATTTGTAAGTCCTGGTGTTTTTGTTATGTATTTGTCTGAGTATTTTTTTATTATACCTAAGGCACCTACTATGATTGGAATTGTTTCTGTTTTTAGATTCCACATTCGAGTTATCTCTATTTCCAGGTCTTTGTATTTTGAAAGTTT
>NC_068983.1:52476071-52478272 GCF_001194135.2 Octopus bimaculoides
ATTATTATTATTATTATTATTATTATTATTATTATTATTATTATTATTATTATTATTATTATTATTATTATTATTATTATTATTATTATTATTATTATTATTTTTGCCGAATCATTAGCACTTCGGGCGAAATGTTTAGCCACATGTTGTGCGTCTTTATGTTTTGTGTTCAAATTCCGCTAAGGTTGATTTTACCTTTCATCCTTTATGCCACCACAGTAACACTGGAGTAAAATACATGAAGCCCAGCATACTTATCATGACTACCCGTCTGGTAAGGGTACACCAGGGTACACAACCACATGTGCGCGACATGGTGACATCATATCAAGATTAACAGTGCATGACATTGCAGGTGGGGCCCAGTTAGAATGTTTTTCATGTCGAGTAGCTATCCTGCTTAAAAGCTCCCTGAATAAGGTTTGTTTAAGGATATTGAACGAAACAGCCATGTTTCCAGAGGTGAATTATTCAAATCCCAAAGAATTCTTCTCAACACATGGCCATGATGTTTCCCCACTACTTCTATTCGTGATCAGAGATGCACATATCGTCAGCCACAAGGAAACATGCTCATCTGATTAAGGTTGATGCAGATGTGGCACAGCGGAGACATTTACTCATTTCTAAGGTTGACCCTCCAGTGTGTGGCCAAAGCTTGGTTTTTCGCTGCCAGCATAGTGCTCTTTTTCTAGGGTTCCTTTCATCAGTCAATCCCACCTATTTTTTCCAGCAACCTTGTTGTGACTACATGGATTTGATTGTGTAATCCCTTCTTGCTTAAGTCTGCTTCATGTCCTTTTTGTACTTCTTTTCTTTTCCCTTTTTTCTCTGCCTTCAATACTCCTTCGTTCCTAACTATCACTAACAAGGTTTCCTTACATTGGTCTAGGTATCTCATTAAACTCTCGAGCTCCATACGCACACAGTCTTCCGTAAAATGTAAATAATGTAAATAATGTACGTAATTTCTCATCTCTTAAATATAGAACAGACTAGATAATATTTAGCAGCGGATCTACTTAAAGAACTTATAAATGGTGCTTAGGAAACGCATCGTCACAGACATAACAGCAGCGAGAATTCTGATGACTAATCCGTCAACACAGAGTAGAGGCATGTATCGCAAGACACGAAGAAATGAAAGTCTTTCGATTGGCCCGAGCATCAGAGGCACAAGGTGGCTACATAGCAGCAATGTGGTCTTTGGTAAGCATTGATAAGCCTACCACACGTTCGCAATATATTTCTTGCGATTTTCAGAAGTACTTGTATATTAGAAATGGAAGCTTTAAAATAATCTTTTCTACTCTAGGCACAAGGCTCGAAATTTTGGGGGAGGGAGCCAGTCGATTATATCGACCCCAGTCCGTAACTGGTACTTAATTCATCAACCTCGAAAGGGTGAAAGGCAAATTCGACCTCGGCGGAATTTGAACTGAGAACGTAAAGACAGACGAAATAACACTAAATATTTCGCCCGGCGTGCTAACGTTTCTGCCAACTCGCCGCCTTTAAAATAATACAATATAAAGGCATACGCTCATTTCAAGTTCGACTTTTCTGATTATTGACATCGATTATTCATGCCATGAGCTCCATTAAATCCACCACCAGAGTCAAAAATTAAAATAATTCTACACTCCCAAGACATGACTACCAAAGATAAGAAAGGATTATGAGTAAACAAAATATCTACTCGTCCTTTAGCATGGGCGATCAGTACTCCGAAGAAACCAACGATGTCGTTTGCTTCTACGTGGCACGCAAAATGTAAACCTAATTTCCTGGAAAACTAGGAGGTCTTTATCGAAACGATGGACTTTTATATATAAATAATGTCAACCCAAATGTAATTGATGGTTTCAGTACAAATTCACCACAACTCGTTTAATGGCTTTTGCTTCCAATTAAACGTCGACGTTCGTCTCTTAAAAAAAAGGAAATAGATCGTTTCAACCATGAACCTCATTAATTCCATTTATTATCCGTTTGTTACAGTATAAGTACTAAATCCGTAAATGATATCCATAGATACTGTAACCACCCTACCTTACGGAGTTATACTAATTTTCATTTACGCGTATGAGTTAATTCACTAGCATGCTGAAACACTAAGCCTAGTGGCTCATACACGCAGACTTGTATTCGAAGTATGCATACTTATAAGTGTATATCTATATATATATATATATATATAT
>NC_068983.1:52478705-52481431 GCF_001194135.2 Octopus bimaculoides
TATATATATATATATATATATATATATATATGTGCGTATACATATATATACTCGTATGTATGTGTGTGAGCGCGAGTATGTCTACGTACAAACGTTTATATATACATACACATGTATGTATGCGTGCGTGCTTATGTGCGCGTGTTTAAAAAAAACATTTTCGAAATATTTCACAAAGAACCCTTTCATCGTGGTTTGCAATGAAAGATAATTACACTTTATACCGGAATGTCTTTGCGTTACATAAAGAATCGTAGTGAAATGAAATCCTCTCTAAATGTTATTCAATGCTCAAAGTTTATATCATAGATTTTTACCTCAAATCATGTATCATTATTTTTTCCTTACTTATTATAAATTGCTTGGCATCCTTGTTATTATTCAAAATGTGTGGGGATGGTATTGCACTCGCAAAGAAAAGCTTCGATTCACAATCAATGACACCTCACTGAAGTTGATAATCCTTTTATATAATATACAATAGTTCATACGTTCTTTTATATATCACATGATCTATTTATTTCTAGAAATAACGAATGTTCCGTTATTGTTGTTAATTGTGCCTTAGCTTATGTATCAGGTATATCGGAAAATAAACGTGAAAGTGAGTGTGTAAATAGATAGACTGATGTATGTATGTATGCGCAAGTGAGTGTATGTGTGCGCAAGTGAGTGTATGTGTGTGTGTGTCATTTCGTTTAGGCAATATGATACTAATGTCCTGGGGTTAGAACTCAATATACATATGCTTCAGACCAAAGAGTCAATCTAGTACTGATGAACAATCTAGTATAGATGAACAACGGAAGAGACGAGCTCTCTACACGTTCCTTAAATGTTATATTAACGTTCATTGAATTTTCTCTTGGAGTCGGATTGATTAAAATTTCTCACTCATTTTCAAGCATCGGATCAATCGGGGTGTTTTATAAGCATAAAATTGGCCGAAATACCATAAAACGACACACTACAATAGTCACGTGAGATATTTTTTGTTTATTTGGTTCACAGTGCCTTCCAATTTCCACCAGGGTTTCATTTCGTCAGTCGATATGCGTGTATGTGTATATGTTTGTATGCATGTATGTATGTATGTATGTATATATGTCACTGTTCCATTTTATTTCAAGATGTCTTGCCAATAGAGAAAGAGCTAGTTTCTAACATAGATCCAAGTTTCCTTCATTCGAATTTCAACATCAACAACAGGGTATTTTTGTTTGTTTGTTTGTGTGTATGTATGTATATGTGCGGATTTGTCTGTTTTACTTTATATATGTATTCTCATGTATATAGTTGCATATCGAGACATGCTCATATATATTTAAATGCTAAATTTCTGGAAAGTTTTACAGATTCTTATAGTTCCAGTGATGGATTGGATCTGCTGTCTTCCAATTAGCTTTCTCCTTTCTGGATTTAAGAAGCCTAATTTCTCAAGATTAATATTTAGGTAGTGTGTTACATATCCCATGGCTCCAATAATTACAAGTATAAACCTAAACTTGTAATATGGATAGAGCAACTGCAAAAATTTCTCAAAAGTTCAACGTAGGTATTCTCTTTTTCACTGATCTTATGTATGTATGTATGTATCTGTGTATGTATGTATGTGTGTATGTATGTATGTATGTATGTATGTATTTGTGTGCGCATGTGTGTTTGTGTGTTTAAAGAAAACAGGCATCCAGTGAATCGGCATATATTTTGTTTATTAGTAACGTTTAATACTCGTTAAGTTCCCGGTGTCTTCGAGAAACTATTCAATTGTTTTTTTTGTTTTTTGTTTTTTTCGTCTTTGATTTGAGTTTTGGTGGAAGAAAATGACATTAGAAGATTGAGTTTGGAAACTGCGCCTGTGGGAGGAGGAGGAGGAGGAGGAATAATAATAATAATAATAATAATAATAATAATAATAATAATAATAATAATAATAATAATAATAAGAAGAAGAAGAAGAAGAAGAAGAAGAAGAAGAAGAAGAAGAAGAAGAAGAAGAACGGTTTAGACCACCGACATCAGAACCCGATGCTCTCTTGAAGGACTGGAGCTGTCTTAATCTCTGGATTCTGGTTTGCAGGTTGGAATAGATACCCGGCGTCTGCGATGAGAGGAATTGGTGGGATTCTGCTTTACTTTGTATTGTGCCCGTAAAATTGACAGTTTAGCTTCAGTACCTCGTACAATTCGTGTGCGTTATTCGTCTGAGCCTTGGCTTAAACATTACGATGGGAAAATTTTATCTGTTACATACATGGCTCAGTGAATAAGAAATTCTTCCAGCAATCACCTGGTTTTGTGTTTTGATCCTACTTAGCAGCATTATCGGCAAGTCTCTTCTACAATGACTGATAATTTTTGAGTGTGAGTTCATTAGACGGAACATTTCATCAAAGCATCTCATATATACATACATGTTTGAGATGAGGGAGTGGGGGGAGGGCAACCAAGTTGCATGGCCTATTGGTTAAGGTATTCTACTCACAATCACAAGTTTGTGGTTTCGATTCCCAGATCAGCGCTGCTTTGTGTTCTTGAGCAAAACACTTCATTTCACGCTCTTTCAGTCCAAACAGCTGTAAAACAGTAACTCTGCAACGGAGTGGCGTTCAGTTGAGGGGGAATATTGGTGGTGGTGTCATGATCCGAAAACTAAAACAATGCGAGGAAGTAATATTGTGACCAGCGGTGTATATATGTACGTTTGTGTATTTCTTCGTCTATAT
>NC_068983.1:52482804-52491722 GCF_001194135.2 Octopus bimaculoides
TATATACATACATACATACATAGAGAGAGAGAAAAAGATAGAGATAGATAGATAGATAGATAGATATAAGTATGTATTATGCATACTAATTATATAATTATATCAGTAACTATAAGTGTGTTTTGTAGGCAAATACATTCATCTATGTGTGTGTGCATATATATAGGCACATACATATATATACATATATAGGTACATATACAATGCATACATACATACATACATACATACATACATACATACATACATACATACATACATACATACATACATACATGTGTGTACGTATTTATGATTATGTGTTTCCAACACCATTGGATTTAATGTCTCGCATTCTCAGAAAAGTGCAGTATAGCGATTCGACAAATAGTTGTCAATAAAATGACTATTTGACTTAAATAATTTTCGAACTTAATGTGATCAACTCGAACCTGTAGATGAGTTCCTCCATTATGGCTACAGTTATTTTATCTGTATTAACTCATTTGTACTTATACAGCGTTAGTGTTCTAAATGTTAACCGTGGTTGGGAAAAAGTTTTTTTTTGCAGTAAATAAGATTGAAATGATAAATAGGTTTGAAATGATTCTTAAACCGCTAAACCAATTAGAATCTTTTATTTTTCTTTGTACCTTCAAATTCGTAATTTATTATTATCCTTCTTTTGTATCAGAGCTACAAGCATTACAATTTTATCTTGGTCTTCTCTTGCAAATTTCACATGTCAACTTTACTTCCTGTCACGTGATTACACACAGCTTTAACAGTTCAGAAAATAATTCCTTTTTCCAAGCTCGGCATGACAGCGTAGGCATAATTTCAATAAAGAACATTTCAGCTACGACCATAACCATGCAAATCAAGAGCATGTAGTAAATCATTTGCTAAAGTTGCTGCTCGGAATAAATTATTCACTGTATTCCAATCGCAAGTCTGGAAAGGCATAATTTTGATTCATTGATTTCAGCAATAATGTCAATAGATTGAGCAATTACATTGTTAGACTCACTATACCTTTATATCAGTCTTTTCTTATGAAACCTATCTATGAAATGCTTTCCTATTGTGCAGCTAGCACATTATACATAATTGGCAGCCGTATGGTGTAAGATAAAATAAAGACTGGAAGCTTCGTGGTTATTAGGTCAGCATTGGCAACATGGCACTGAATAAAAATTGTATAGATCAAAGTATTCTAGTCACCTTTGCAAACTATTGCAGCATATTATTAAGAATGGCGAAATGTCTTCCTTTTTATGATTGGCTTTGGATTTCAAAGACTTAATCGAGTAACGTTATGGACAAATGATTTTTGTACATCATATTTCCTACTCTGGATCTATTTGAATTTCAATGGTTTTTGACCTATGATGAATGATATATATTAAAAATTAGTATTCTTTTTATCAACTTAATAATATATCTACCAGAAATATCTTCTAACCCAACATATATGTCACAGCAGAGATCATTGCAATTTAATTAAAACTACACTTACTTCCAACTAGTTCTTTATTTAGAATTAATATTTTCCTTAAGAAAAAAAAAATACATGTCTTCGTTTAATTACAATAAATTTGAGAACTTGACGTTCATCAAGAAAAATGCATTAATGTGTATCTTTTAATTTTATATCTTATTAGATATAGAATGAAGGGTTCTCAATATGGCAACCTATATAATATCACAAATGCTACAATGTATTTGCTGCTGTGAACAAGCATTGAATAGGATTGCATATCTTCTAAGAAACTCAGTATGAATCAATTTTTATAGTTTTTGTGCATTCAGAATTTGTGGTTCGTTTTTAAGAGGGTGGTCAATCCATTTAACACCGGCTTTTTAATATCTATTCGCAATAGCGTTGCCTTCTAAAGCAAAACTCTAACACGGCTGTTACATATACTATACAGTGCTTGGCGCCAACTCGATACACTGGCTGTTCATAAATGTGGTTCCTACTTTTATTCATTCACACATAATCTACAATAGACTCGAGATATGCAGACCTGTTTTTGATGTAACGATGCCATATTACACTGTTTATTAAATAGAACACCGAATTACTTTGTATATGAAATAGAATAACAAATAACTATTTTCGAATAACAATATAGCAGATCTTTACTTATGCGCATAGATCTTTGTAATATTTATTAGAATGGATAAATAATAGATTAAGCAAGAAATTTCGAAACTATGTGTTGATTTCACACCAGAATACAAGACAAAAAACTGAATTTCTTATTATGTAGGTTATTAAATTAAACATGAATTCAAGAAACATATAATCATGTCTGAAATATATACCCCAAGGAGTCTTCTGCATTTATCTATTTAGTTTTGGCTCCAAAATATTGTCTGAAAATATTTTCTAGTAAACGAC
Source organism: Octopus bimaculoides (assembly GCF_001194135.2). NCBI lineage: Eukaryota > Metazoa > Mollusca > Cephalopoda > Octopoda > Octopodidae > Octopus > Octopus bimaculoides. The sequence continues at coordinate 52,485,191 of NC_068983.1, forward strand.
ATGTGCAGTTATATGTTATGCTAATCATATGACTGAAGTTTAGCTTTATTTTCTTTTTCTTTTTCTTTTTCTTTTCTCTAATAGTTATCGCAGATTAGCTGTTACTTCACTAATTACTACGAATATCAACAATAATGCTTCGTGCAAAGTATATTTCTCACCTCCATACTGTTTCAGTTATTTTAAATGATATAGCTTCCATCTTCGTTTAACTTGTTAATTGACTATTCTAGACATATTTGCACACACATTCGATGCTGACCTCTAGTTTAGTACATTTGTAGAGGTGAGTGATTGTAGGTGTGTGGCTTGTGAATGCATACCATATACATATGTGTGTGTATTTATGTACTGAAGGCACACACACACAGACCACATATGCATGTGTGTGCATATATATATATATATATATATATATATATATATATATGATATTGAATATGTGACAGTTAATTGGTTGTCATAATAAAACTCAGAGTTTCAGATGCCGTGGCTGAAGTCTGCTCCGGCATCTCATCAGAACTGTCAATTCCATTGTCAACTCTCTTGTCAATTCCATTATAGCTTTCAAAAAATAATTGTTAAAATCGAACTGCACTCTTCAAAATTTACACTAAGAATAAGTACAAGGTAAAATTACAACCTGCCTTTATAGCAAGTTGATACAGGCAGTTTATTCCGTCCCCCTCCAACTTTAATTTATGCAATTGAAAAAAACCGCATTATTTATGAGATGACCCAATATATATCATATTAGAAGGAAAGTCAAGACCAAGGCAGAACGGGTATTCAGAATAATTTAATTTGAAATCTTACAAACGTTTCTGGGAGGCTAGCATGTCCATGCACTGAGTATTCCGTCATTAGAGATAAGTTATGAGTATTCTGATGACGGAATAGGCAGTGCATACACATGCTAAACTACCACTTGGGTTATCCCAGAAACGACTGTAAGATTTCAGATCAAATTATTCTAAATGACTTGAGACACTCGTTCTGCCTTGGTTTTGATTTTCCTTCTAATATAATATATAACTGCTATAACGGGACCCTAATATGGATCCCTATATCCAGACTTGGCTGTGATTTTGGAACCTGACAGTCGATCTACCGTTGCACCTACCCAGCGTACTTATTCGTTTAGATCACAAGTGAACTAAGCCCTTCATTTTCTCTGTGTATTTATATATATATATATATATACACACAGAGGGCAACAGCACAGATTTTTTTCAGCCAAATGCATCCACAATAATTGCTCGGTCATGTCTCTAGTAAAGAAACACTTAACCAAGTTACCTTGCAGCGGGAGTGGAACCGAAACCATATACTTGCGTAGCGAACGCCTTAAGCACACAGAAATGGCTACGCCTTTACTAAGCTTAATTAGATGTTTAGCACTAGATCTCCAGGAAAATAGGACATGTTTGCCGATTAAATGCAATATCATAAATTTACACCCACACTCAATTCAAATATGTATATTTGAACAATAATTTCACGTTCCATAGTTTACTCTTCGATTTCTCAAACTTTCATTTGCATATTCGTGTCAGCGTCAGCATGTAAACATGTTTATGTATATACCAATGCACACACACACAAACACACACACACACATACACGCGTATATCCTTATATATATAAGCTAAATTATAGCTCAAATATATATATTTAAATTGAGTGTGGGTGGAAACTATATGTGTGTGTGTGTGTGTGTGTGTGTGTGTGTACTCCACTTCATTACTTCGAAATCTACAAACTACATTGTTTAAACATCACATTATAAAACCATGCAATATGAACATGCTTGGATTATTTATATATTCATATTCTGTCTTTCGTCTGAAATAATGTATTAAAAGATCGTCTGCCTATACCACGTAAATTAATTAAAATCAAATATTAAACGATAGTATTACTTCTAGAATTAGTTGCGCTCAGTAATTAAGTGCAGCTGTTATATATTATGAAATGTTTTAAATTTCTTTCTAAACGATAATTTTCTTATCGAGATTATATTTATATAAACTGCAAATTGTTAGTTTGTTCATTTTTGTGTTTAATTCATTTCATTTACTCATATAAAATGTTATATCTTATAAAAGTTAAAATATTATTCATAAAACATTACTCATATAAAATATCTTATAGTATCCTATAATAGTTAAAATCTATAATAGTTAAATTCAGCCGTTTTATATATACTTGAATTTTTTTTTTTTTATGTTAACGACTCTTTGTGTCCTCGCAAATTTTTTGTCTTTGAGTATCTTGTATAATGGTCTCCTTATCAAACCAGAAAAATAATAACATATGTGTTTTAAAAAGCCTTTAAGCAATGCAGGGAAGAATGTGGTGCTATGTGGTGCCAATAAGATAAGATATTGTATTATTTAGGCGCTTTTTAAATGCTTCAATTCTATTTCGGGCAAGATACCCGCTATTAAATGTAAGGAAGAAAAAAGGCAGTAAGCTGACGGAATCGTTAGCGCGTCAGGTAAAATGCTTAGCGAGAATTTGTCCGTCTTTATATTCTGAGTTCAAAAGCTGCAGGGGTCGACTTTGCCTTTCATTTGTTCAAGATCGATAAAGTAAATACCACTTGAGTACTGAGGTGGGGTTCGATGTAATCGACATACCCCCTCCTCGAAATTCCGAGATTTGTGACAATATTTGAAACCAAATGTAAGAAAGAAAATAATCCAAGAGCTCAGAGAAAAATGTAAGCTTTAGAATAACATGGAAATTTCTTTATAATATGTGACGGAAACGAAATATTAAATGTGTGTACTCGGTGCACCTTCTTTATTATCCCTTGTTTAAAATTTAAAAGTCCAAGTTCACCTTTCCATAACCGAGAATTGATTATCTCCCTTACAAAAGCTGACCACCATGGCACGCATCGTATATGAATGAACTAAAGATTATAATATGTTCATGTATGTGAATTCCTTTCACATTAATTCAAATTAAAATATGGAATCTGATGTTAGAATCAAAGCAGCAATCACAGACTGAATGAAGATTACATGATTATGTTCTTTCATTATTATTCTTTTAATTAAAAATGGATGCAAATGCAAAAACCCCTTATGGAATAAAAATGTACGAATTTATTCACGTAAATATTTTCTTCAGAAAATTACTATGATTCTTAGGATGAATTTATGTAGAAAGTAGAACGCAATTTACAGTGGAGAAAAAAATATAATTGAAGTAAGTTTATATTTTCGTCAAAAGCATTAATAACTTATAATGAAGTCCATCGCCTTCATTCCAGAATCGAAACTGTGGAGCGGGGGACTAGAGTTAATGCGCCACCATGTCTTCTCATATAATCGAAATCAAAATATCACCTACGTCTTAAATGAAATCCTCTTGCTGTCGATAATGTGATAAATGGTGCTTTTCTTGTTTATTGTTGCATTTTAGTATATCTCTTTTTTTTTTAATTCTTGCCCAAATAAACATGAAAAACATGTTAAGAAGTAAAACACTCGGGAGGACATGAAAGAGTTTTATTCCTTCGTAATATCTTTTCAACTATTAAACCAAGCTGTTGTTACTGATAAAATTCAAGATGGTGGATGACCTCTTAGCAGAAGAGTTTGAGAAAAGAATTACGATTCGTAACGCATTATTTTCTATAAAGCAATGGCGGAGATCTGTTCAACAAATATGGGATATTGCTGCAACCTCACCTACATTAAGACGAAAGGTCGACATAAATCAGCTTTAGGTATAACGCCTTTAACGATCGCATATTTTTGATCGTCGTGCTTAAGAAAATAACTCCATCAAACGGTAAATATGTAGCGTCTGTTCTTGTAGCTCTAAATGAGACTATGGGCTAAACAATCAAAGAAAACCTTTAATTTGATGCTTGAATTAATATAAAAATAGATAGAAACTATGTAAAATGCTTTCCAAAACACCCATATATTATCTTTGGTAGAAAATTGTACTCAAAAGAGGAAAAATATACGAACATAAAGTGCCATGGCATCGTACGTTTTCCGTTTGATGTATGCCTCTACATATAACCTTCACTATTCTCTTAGTCTCTCTCCTTCTCTCTCTCTCCCACACATTCTGTCTTCTCTATATGCATTTATCTCTAACTCGTATATACGTATAAACATACACATACGGACATACACCTTTGCAGATATATATATAAAGAGAGGCTGAACGAGAAAGGCGTGTACGTTATTTGAATACAGATGTGTTGGAGTGTGTCAGTATACTTATATGTGTGGGGCTGTGTATTCGTATATGTGTGTGTATGAGAAAGGGATAGAAGATTATAGATAAAACACATCTATGTACATAATACATACAGCCAATAGTAAGCACAATCATAGCTTAGTTGTTATACAACTTCTCGTGTATGTATACATATATGACTGATAGAGGGGAACAATCTGTAGTTTTTTAGTGAGGCATTGACTTCAGCGTACAAGCTGTTAGTGTTAGTTAGGGTAAATCCTGTTCGAATGGAACTTTTCACCAAAAGCATTCCATCCGTAACCGCAGCGTCTTTTGTCGCACATCATATGTGAACGACTATATTAGCTAATGTACTTTTGTAGGGCGATGTGCTGGTAGAATTAGGAGCGTGTCGGACAAAATGCTCAGAAGAATTTCTTTTTTCTTCTTTACCTTCTAATCTGAAATCCGACCGAGGTCGACTTTGATTTTTCATTCTATGTGGATCGATCAGATAAGTACTTGTTGGGTCGATTTAATGGGCCTACGCTCTCATAAAATCCCGTAATTGAACAAATATTTGAAACTTTTATCTAATATACCTTCCTCGCTATAAGGTGATAGGGTGTGAATTGCAGAAAATTTAATATTTTCTACAAAACAAGAAATCAGTAAGACGTTTTTGTTTTTATTCTAAAATCAATAAGAGACGAAATAAATTTGGCATGGAAATGATTTATAGAATATGCTTTTTATATTCTTACAACTTCGTTTATATAAATATGGTAGAAATCACCCGATTTCGACTCGAAAAATTGATCCGATCGCGCTCTGAACTCGGCATCAGTGTTGAACGAAACTCCGTGCATAGCATTTGAAAGAGATCGAAAGAGGTGGAAATCCATTGGTGCCAAATCAGGAGAGTACGGCGAGTGAGGCAGCATTTCCTAGCCATGCATTTGAATGGCTTCCTTGGTCATATTGGCGATATGAGGGCGGGCGTTGTCATGCAGCAGAAGACCTCCATGCTGCCGATTAGGTCTTTTGTCTTGAATAACTGTGTTCAGTCGTTCCATCTGTTGAACATAGAGTTCGGCGTTGACCGTTTGGTTCCGTTCAAGCAATTCGTAATGGATAATCCCTTCCTGGTCCCACCATACGCACAACATCGTTTTACGCGGATGAAGATCTTGTTTCACGCGTGGTGTCGCTTGTTTACCGGGGCTAAGCCATTCCTTACGCGGCTTCATATTGATGTACAGGCACCATTTTTCGTCGCCAGTAACGATTCGGAGTTGAGCGGTGACGAGCAAGCAAACCAGCGGAGATTGTGGCTCATTGATTTTTGTTGTCATTTAAAGCATGTGGGACCCCTGCTCCATACTTCTGAACCTTTCCCATCGTGTGAAGATGCTTCCCTATAGCAGTGTGGGAGAATTTCATTTCCTCTGCCAGTTCCCTTGTCGTTTGACGAGAATTTTCATGCAAAAGTTGGGTTCGTTTAATCGCTCTTCATCGAACTCAACTGGACGGCCAGTTATATATATGTATGTATATATATAAAAGAGTGAGAGAAAGTTGTGGCGAATTAGTATAACAGTGTTCACCACCATCCCCTGCCGGAGCCTTGTGAAGCTTAACGTATGTTCGCTCAATAAACACTCATAACGCTTGGTCTGGGAATCCTATGACCACGAGTTCGCTGCCCTAACCACTGGGTCATTGCGCCTCCATGAATACATATAGACATATATGGAATATTTTTAAAAATATAAATATACATACAAATATATGGAAATAGAATCAATGTGGGATATATATTGATATATATACGCATTCTAAATCGAATTTATAACTCTGTATAAGTATTTTAAAAAATTTGATTTCCTAATATTAGTTTTTATTTTAATTCTTATGTATCTTATATATAGTTTTATTTTAATTCTTTAATTCTCATATATCTTATAAGTAGTGTGTCCGTTCGTGCTACGATCACGATGAGAGGGATAACTTCCCTTGGCAAAACAAACAGGACACAGTGGTGTGTCGATAAGCCAGCTGGAGGAGATGTCCTCCTGGGGCTAAAGCAACAGTAACATCCACCCCTAGGGGTCAGCCACACTTAAGTGGCAATACACTTCACTTTATCGTGTAGTTACTGTTAATACTTCATTTAGAGAATTAACATTGCTTGTTTTCACTTTTTCGATATCAGTGAAGAATTTCACTGGAAAAATATACATAAGGTTGCCAAGAATTTATATCTCTCATCGAAGGTCGGTAGCTATCTGACGCTGACGAAGGGAAATAACCCTGAAAC
>NC_068983.1:52492302-52492705 GCF_001194135.2 Octopus bimaculoides
TATATATATATATATATATATATATATATATATTAATTCTTAGGTATCTTATATGTAGTTTTTATTTTAATTCTTATATATCTTATATATCTTTAATTCTTATATAACATGAAATTACATCTGGAGTGTTAAACTTCGAGGCACAAGTCCGGGACAGGTTGTTTATAGAAGAGCAGCAGTTGTCTATGCATACCAGGTTCTCCTCTCCACACCACTAACGTTATTTAAGGAAAAATCAAAGCCCAATATACAACCCAATCCAGGAAAAGAACTAGATACCTCATGAATGTGAGCCCAACGCTCTAGCCCATGCACGTTATGCATATTTATATGCATATATACATACATACATACATACATACATACACACATATATATATATATATATATATATATATATATA
>NC_068983.1:52494871-52495709 GCF_001194135.2 Octopus bimaculoides
GTGTGTGTGTGTGTGTGTGTGTGTGTGTGTGTGTGTGTGTGTGTGTGTGTGTGTGTGTGTGTGTGTGCATGAATGTATGTATGCAGGTATGTACGTACGTACATATGCAGGTGTGTATGTATGATATATATATGATATATGATATATTTACCAATACACGTTTACAAATATGTTATCAAATACAAATAACTATTTACTGATACAGAGGAATATAGTTGTATGTGTTTGTTAGGATATATGATGTGTTTTGTATGCATAAATATTAATATGAGCATTAGTCTGTATATGTATATCACTGTACGGCTTTGTATATGAGCGCTCTGGTATGTACAGTATGAAACATGAGGAGAATCTTACTGGCCTGTATCTTCAAGAAGCTGAGAACGTATGGAAGACATTAAGAGAGGTAGCTGTATTAGGAGAGCATGTAAGAGAAATAAATAAATATATATATAGAGAGAGAGGGGGGAGAAGAGAGGGAGTTGAATACAGAGAGAGGAGCAACAGTTGATTGGTGAATGAGAGAGAGGAGGAGAGATAGAGTGAGAGGCATGAATGGTGAGAGATAAATTCATAGATCAGCAAACAGCTTTGTATTGCAACATAAACAAGAAACCGAACGAATTTTAATTAGATATGCATCGGCCGAATGAACATTTATCATTAGTTGTATGTATAATACATGTCAGTAATGTACACAAAGCAGCACACGCCATCTATCACATTTATTACTCATATATTAACAGTTCAACAATTAAACTGTAACATAATACATACATATATACACAGACACATAAATATATATATATACATATATATATATATATACATATATATA
>NC_068983.1:52495918-52500752 GCF_001194135.2 Octopus bimaculoides
TATATATATATATATATATTGTGAGTCAATGGGCTGGCAAAAACAAAATGCAGCTAAACGAGGGAAAATTTGAGCTGATGCATTTGGGAAGAAAGACTATACTAAAACAGCCATACTCTCTTCCTTCAGGAGAACTGCTCACAGCATCTAATAATATCAGGGACCTAGGTGTAATTGTTGATAACAATCTCACTTGAAGTGCCCACATCAACAATCAGGTCGATATAGCTGGTAGGATGAGCTCCTGGATCTTAAGAACCTTCCGGTCCAGAGACCAAAGTGTCATCATTCCACTTTTCTCCTCCTTTGTACGGCCACACCTCGAATACTGCTGCCCTTTGTGGTCTACCCATACAAAACAAAACATCTCGAAGATTGAATCACCCCAGAGGGCACTCACTAAACGAATTGAAGGCATGACTGATCTCGATTACTGGGACCGCCTTAAAGCCTTCTAACTCTACTCTCTCCAGCGCTGCCGCGAGCCGTACATCATTTGTACGATGTGGAGAATATACCGCCAGTATTACCCAAACGACCTGAACATTAGTTTTAAGGTTCATCGAAGGCTGGAACCACGGGCCATACGTCCCCTTCCCAAATCAATATCACAACGTATAGGTACACTGCGACACAGTTTCTTTTCCTCAACAGGTCCGGCCCTGTTTAACATTGTCCCAAAACTGATCAAAGAGGAAAATGATCCCATCACCTTTAAACGGAGTCTGGACAAATTTCTTCAAGGAATACCAGATAAGCCACCCATACCTTGATACAACTCACTCAACAAGAACTCACTACTTGAATGGACCATAATACCCGAAATCTTGACTTAAAAAGGATTTAGATAATCTTACCAGGTGGTGCTAGCCCAGTGATTAAGGCAGTGGACTGGCGGTCGTAGGATCAAGGTTTCGATCACAGACTGGAAGTTGTGAGTGTTTATTGAGTGAAAACACCTAAAGCTCCACGAGGCTCTGGCATGCTGTGGTAGCGAACCCTGCTCTACTATTTCTCCACAACTTTCACTCTTTCTTCCTGTTTCTGTTGTATCTGTATTTCAAAGAGCCAGCCTTGTCACAGTCTGTGTCACGCTGAATCTCCCCGCGGACTACGTTAAGGGTACACGTGTCTGTGGAATGCTCAGCCACTTGCACGTTAATTTCACGAGCAGGCTTTCCGTTGAACGGATCAACTGGAACCCTCGTCATCGCAACCGACGGAGTGCTACAGTGTTTATGTTATTGTGTATGTATATGTGTGTTTGTGTGTGTGTGTGTGTGTGTGTGTGTGTGTGTGTGTGTGTGTGTGTGTGTGTGTGTGTATGTGTGTTTGATTATGCTATTGTATATGTCTGTGTGTATGTCATTTGTCTGCATACACAGTCGTATAGAGAGATTGTCTTCCCGTATGTCCGTACGTATGTGAATTTGTGTTATTATCGGAACGAGAGAAGTTAACGGCCTGACATTCAAAAAGCCACTAACATATGCATAGCGAGATAAATTATGACGACGAAGCAAAGACATAATATATTTATAATTCTATTAGTTTGTGTGTGTGTGTGTGTGTGCATGTGTACGTGTATGCGTGTGTGTGTGTGTGTGTGTACACAGAAATATATATATACACACACATATATATATATATATATATATATATATATATATATATATATATATATATATATATGTATGTGCATTGCGTCTGTAAAAGCAACTGTACCGTTACTAAACACCATTAGTAGTACAACATATTTTAGAAACCAATAAGTTTTATATATAAATTGTTTTATATATAAATTGTCGTGTGGCTGATGTTGCTTAATCTTTCTTATATCTACTCTTAATCCTCTCCTTATTGAGAGAGTGAAGCCAAGAAATATACGCGCACAATCGGATTTCTCACGGAAAATTTAGACTTATTCTTATAAATGATAATTCCTATCAACACAGCTGTTGAATGTGCCTTACCTAAACAAGTATATTTTACGCGTGAATGTGTACGAAATGTTTGTAGGTTTTTCCATCGCTGTGTAATAATTGCTAGGACACAAATACATTTTGGTCATAGAAAACCGTCAAGGCTTAGCTTCTTAGTCCAGTAGTATAATTCATGCTCTCCGTTTTTTTTTATTCCTTTTCTCGTAGCATATTGAACTCCAGTAAATATTAGTTGAGTAGAATTGAAACTGTACTAGGTCTGATGAATAAGTATCAGGTCTGTTGCCATAGTAACGAAGCTAAAGCATGCAGAGTAAAGCCGCTTGGCAAAGATTAATTTTGAACTCTACTGTGCATGCAGACTAATTTTTAACGTTCTAGATCACTTTCGCTGTTTTCAGCAGTGCTTGGAAGGGAGATGTGTAGCGTGTGACCGTTGCATTAACCATGACACAAAGTTGTCATGGCGATACCTGCTCAGAGGCTTACACAGAAAGTGTATGGAGAGGAGTGTATGAGCTGCACACAAGTGTACGAGTGGTTCAGACATTTCCAAGATGGCTGAAATAATGTCGATGCTGACGAACGTTGTGAGAGACTCGCAACCAGCAGAACTGACAAAAACATCGCTGATAATGTGCGTGCAGCTGCGAGGGGAAATTGTCGAACCACCATCCGTGAGTTATTAGACGATGTGCACATTAATTACGGTTCAGTTCAGTCCATTATCACTGAAGATTTGGGTATGAGACGCGTGTCTGCCAAGTTTGCGCCAAAACTGTTTTCAGCTGACCAAAAAGACACTTGGGTTTCAATTGCACAAGATCTTGATTATGTCGAGAACGTTGAAAACTTTTTGAAATCTTTGCGTAGGCCTCTGAGCAGGTATCACCAGGCTTTCGGCAAAATTTTATGCAGATTCTCTGCTGAGCTTCTGTCATCGTCAATGCTACACATCTTCCTTCCAAGCACTGCTGTAAAAAGTGGTAGTGAACTACAACGTTAAAACTTAGTGCACATGCACAACAGTGTTCAAGGCCAATCTTTGCTATGCGGCTTTACTCTGCATGCTTTAGCTTCGTTACCATGTGATACTTATTGATCAGACCACGTACAAGAATCCCAAATGTCACATGCCCGTGTAAGACTTCACCTTTGATTTACAACAACGCCCCGCAACAAGTATGCAACGAGACGATGCTAAGTAATCTGAATATAATTTTTCTCCCTATATTTTCAGTTATTTTTAGAGTTCAGGTGTGCTGCCGAAATTTGTAAAAAATAGAAGTCTACCGGAAGTGAAAAATGCTTGCGGCGCACCGATTTACAGCAATCTGCATAGCATATAGCAAGCATCATTGCTAAAATATATTGCTGAAAGGAAAATCCTACACTCCTATTTCCAATGTACACCAACTTACTGCTTCAAAATATCTAATCTGAATGCATTATTTCCTTAAAAGTCATGAAAGCCTATCATTTTCATTTTGTTTTTTTCTTGTTTAATTTTTCCGTTTTGTTTTTGCTTCTATTTTCACCTCTGAAGGAATTTTTACAAATATTTCGTGAATTTAACTCATTTTTCATTTTCCCATTCTGTTTACTTTGTACAGCCTCTCTTCGCATTTTATTGAAATTGTGATTATTGTAAGGCGAGTTTCAGAAATCAAATTGAGTCTTAAATCTTCAAACACAGATAAATATTTGTCAAAATATATTGCTGGGGGAAAAACATAAACGAAATAATATTAATAATAATAATAATAATAATAATAATAATAATAATAATAATAATATTAATAATAATAGTAGTAGTAGTATTAATAAATAATAATAATAATAATAATAAAATAATAGTAATAATGATAATAATAATAATAATAATAATAATAATAATAGTATTAATAAATAATAATAATAATGATAATAATAATAATAATAATGATAATAATGATAATAATAATAATAATAATAATAATAATAATAATAATAATAATAATAATAACAAAACGAATGATAACGATGATGGTGAGAAAGAGGGGGACGGCGATGATGATGATGATGATGATAAAATGTAAATATAGATAACTAAATAACTAAACTTAATCCTTTGCTTTGCGCATGCCCTGTTTTAGGGTAGCACTGTCTTCTTTCGTGTTAGGGTGTTAAATATAAATCTATTCTCGCTTGCACTTCTTTCTATTGACAGAAAGTTTTAATTTCCGGTTAAACTGCTCGACCCAACAGACTTGACGCCGGTGAAGGAAATAATATTCTGATCAGAATTCTCTACTTTCACAATTTTGCTTGAATAGTTTCAGCGAATTATTCTGCTTTTTGAGTTCGATCGACAGATATACTAAATATTAGAAATAACTAACTATTACATCGATTAAATATTCAATTCACTGTATTTTTGTATCATTTTGTCGTTTCTGCCTCTCTATCTCTTTCCTAACTTATTATGGCTTATCCGCAATATATTTAGACATACATACATACATACATACATGTGTGTGTATACATTTATATGTGTATGCGTGTACATATATGTGGGTATATACAAGATACAAATATAATATCCATATATATATATATATATATATATATATATATAAGCAATATATCTATAATGTATACATATATGTACACACACAAACACATATATAGACACATACATCCACTACCACAGATTTACACATTTACAAACACACACACACACACATACATATATACATATCAACATACACCTGCATACTTACACCCTGAACTAAATACACAAACACATACAAACACAGATATATACACACATATATATATGCATATATATAAAAATGTATGTATATATTTACACATATACATATATATATATATATATATATATATATATA
>NC_068983.1:52501983-52504096 GCF_001194135.2 Octopus bimaculoides
ATATATATATATATATATATATATATATATACATTTATATACACCGTTTGTTCGCGTGTTGTAACTGCATGTATGCGTCTGCTTGCTTGAATGACTGTATACATGTATTAGTGTATGTGTGCACGTGTATGTATATGTGTGTGTTTGTGTGTGTGTGTGTGTGAATTTATATATTTATATTTAGACATATATGTGCATATATACAGATACATATTCATATTATATGTACGTGAAAATATACATACATATAAATTCACACATACACATATGTGTGTGTGTGTGTATGTGTGTGTGTGTGTGTGTGTGTGCGTGTGTGTGGCTGTTACATGCACCTATGTAATCTGTATAAACACACACACACACATATATATATATATTTATGCCTATGTTTGTATTTGTGCGTGTTTATGCATGAGTGTTTGTGTTGGGGATATATATATATATATATATATATATAATATATATATACATACATATATATGTATGTATGTGTATATATATATGTATGTATGTATGTATGTATGTATCAGTGTAGTTGCGATTTATACAAATGCTCGGCATTACCGATCATGAAACACCGGTTATAAATTAAATACTAGAATTCATTGAACCGGGGGCTTAAATTCGATTGCCTGGATGCACCTCTGACCAACACATCATACCAAGCCTCTGCTGACAAATCAAGCGAACTGAAGTTGTTCTCCAGTTAACTTCTTGTATAAATGTTGCCCAGATTTATCTTCCCTTACGTTAATATCTTTAATATAATGATATTTATACAATTTACTTTATCCTCAGATTCACATTTGTCCGCAATATATCGCTTTTGTATAGTATTCATTAATTTGCCTTTAATCTTTCTTTTTATATTATGCTACATCAATAGCATAATATACGATATATATAATATAATATAATATGATATAATATAACATAATAAATTACATTATAATGCAGTGTTTTATGTTACGTTAGTTTATATTCGATTACAACATATTTTATTATTTTACGGTCATAAGGCGGTGAGCTAGAAGAGTCGTTAGCATGCCGGAGAAATGCTTAGCAGCATATATACGACTTTACGTTTTGAGTTCAAATACCGGAATTTTGGGGGAGGGCGCCAGTCGATTACATCAACCCCAGTACGCAACAGGTACTTAATTTATCAACCCCGAAAGGATAAATAGCAAAGTAAACCTTGGCGGAATTTGAACTCAGAACATAAAAACAGAGGAGAGATTATAACTTATAATATTGTTACAGAGAGGGGGGGTATTTTAGAATCGTAAGGGGGAGAAGGAGGAGGAGGGTTAGTTTCAGGTAGTTTTAGCTGAGTGAAGTGGTAGGGGAATAGTAAGTATTAAAAGGAAGGGAGGTGAGGGTTACTATGTTTTTGATACAGCTACATAAGAAACTAATAGCGTGTAGTAGGTGGATGGTAACATTACAACGGATGTTACTCAGAGAGACGCATTCTGCTGTCCGTTACACAAATTTACACTCAATTGTGATTTCAGGATAAAGGTGTCTAAAAGAACATTGAAGGTGAAGTATTCCTTGAAAATTATTCATTTCGTCTTTATTAGATATAAAACTCTTTATATATATATATATATATATATATATATATATATATAGCCTTAGATAGACCTACACATGTTTCAATTGCACCGATTAGCAACCGTTGCAATTGCAACCCCACCTATGCCTCAATATACGAGTCAATTTGTTCCCGGAAGCCGCTCGTAAAGCGAAAAATCGTAAAGCAGAGCAATGATTACCCATAGCAGCAATGGTATAAATCATAATTCGTTACCAGAAAACTATTTAACTTATGAAATTTAAAATTCTCGAAAATAAATGGCAATAAAGCAAGAGAAGGTTATAAAAGAATATGTTATGTAAAGTACAAAGAATGTCAAGACCACTTATAATAAAAATAACTATCATTGTTACTATTGTTTTCTGAATCTCTTTCTCTCGCGCAAACCATCACTTGTAGACGCGATCGCCGATTCACAAGCACTCGTAGACGGACTTGTATATTTCGGTTTTAAAAACAAGTCTAGAGTTTTTTGCTTAGCAGAAGCTTTTTTTCGCTCTCTATGAATTT
>NC_068983.1:52504106-52505519 GCF_001194135.2 Octopus bimaculoides
TAAAGTTTCCTATGCTTTTCTTTGTCGGCTGTCACCTGCCTATTCCATCTTCCCGAGTAATCCGATTGCATGGTTATATAACGTAGAACTTCTTTCGGCTTAGGATGAGTGTAATAATTACAATAATAACATAAGGATGGAAATTCATAGGCTTCATGTTTCTGCACCTTACAAGTCTACTAAGTAACAATTTTCCATCTTCACAAGATATTATTTAAGATTACTCTTAATATTTTTGAATTTGAGTTCTTATATTCCCAACTCCATCTCACTGTGGATTCTTCCTCAGTTCTCAGTGCCGCGTCTTTGTTTCTACAAGCCATATTTACTGACCTTAAGGGCATTCACTGTTTTACACGAATTATATCATTTCATTCGACTGCTGGGCGTTTCTTGTCACTAGTCCCAGATAAACAAAGGAACAAAGAAAACCAAAAGAAACATACAAAATGGGGCGTACCTCCCCAACAACTTGTAGGTGTGTCGGGTGAAGGAACGAACAGGGACAAAAACAGAACAAAGAATCATTCCATCATTTTCCATCTAAAATAATATAAGAAAAGGGTGGAGAATATGATATTCAAATTAAGGGCGGCGCCTTCAACTACATTTCTTGCTCATGGTAATTACGTTTCGTTAGAAGATAATGCTGTTTAGATAAAGATGGAGATAATGACGATCTATCGGTTATTATAAGTCTATGTTTTCATCTTCACCCTAGACCATTTATCATTAATATGAATGTAAGGAAACATAAATCTTTTAATGTTATCTTTTGATGGTCTTCTAAGATTTTATATTTTTTTAAATTCCTGTAATGCCCCACTAAGCTATTTTTGTATGCATCAATTACCACAAATTTATTGCCACCTACCTATCTCTTAAAGGGGTGTACTGTCTATTCATAGGACTTGTGCCTTCCTAACTTATTTTAAAATCAGTAATTCTGACTTGCAGTAACAAAAATGCGATACCCGAGGAAGCACCCACATGGAGTTGGGAAAATAAATTTCAAATTCATGAACATTGAAGATGGAAAGTTGTAACTTAATTAATGCGTAAGGTGCAGAAACATATGTTGCAACGCATTATTAAAGCCTACAAATGTCCATCCGTAAGTTATTACCGTTAATAGATAGATAGATAGATAGATAGATAGATAGATAGATAGATAGATAGATAGATAGATAGATGTAAGCGCAGGCGTAGCTGTATGGTGCGACGTTTTCTTCTCGACCACATGGCTCTGGGTTCAGTCCCACTGAGTGACAACTCGGGCAAATCCTTACTACTACAGCCATGAGCTTGTGAATGGATTTAGTTGATGGAAACTGAAAGAATCCCGTCGTATATGTGTGTGTTTGTGTGTGTGTGTGTGTGTGTGTGTGTGTGTGTGTGTGTGTGTGTGTGTGT
>NC_068983.1:52506879-52507654 GCF_001194135.2 Octopus bimaculoides
TTAGCAGAAGCTTTTTTTCGCTCTCTATGAATTTCTTGGTAACACGCAGAGGCATTTGTTATGGTAGTAGAAACTTTTGCATTTCGTTCAAAATTTAGATCTTGTGCTTGAAAAATTTCCAAGGCTTTATCCAAATGTTGAAATGCTTCCGTGAGTCCTTTCAGCGTGATTGCATTAACTGGCGTTTCATCGACAGTGTCCATTTCCTCTTCTATTGTTGCCTGCTCTTGCATTGCAATAAGCTCTTGTTGGTGAGTTTGTCACTATATGATTGAAGCAGCTCATCTACGTCTCTTGCCGACACCTTGAGATTCAATTCATTTACCAGATTCAAAATTTCATCTGTTTATCGTTCTACATTTTCTTGTAGTGATTCAAAGCCCTCAAAATCATTAAGAAATTGAGGGCAAAGTTTTTCCAAACGCCCTTCATATTCTTACCCCATGCTTTCCTATGATTTTTACTGCGTTATAATTTTTGTCGTTTTTCAGAATTCCATTACAGTTAGCCCCCGTCCTCCTCCCTTCTTTGCATTGGGTTGTTCGGAAAGTTCGTGCTGATTTATAGTAGCTTACCTTTCGACTTATTTGCCATGAATCCACCTCAATTCTGGGAAGAGGGTATTTGCAAATTAAAGGAAAGATGGAGACGCATTGTACAACAAAATGGTTCATATTTGGTTGATTAAAAATGTAATGGCAAGTATTTATTGATCTTTTTCGTTCCTTTAAAAAATCGGCACGAAATTTCTGGACAGCCCAATATGTTTCTTCAT
>NC_068983.1:52508884-52515255 GCF_001194135.2 Octopus bimaculoides
TATATATATATATATATATATATATATGTCAGTATATTTCCGATTCTTTCAGTTGGTTTCTATGTTGCAGTTATTATAAGCCATTCCTGTCCTTTTAACAGAAATCGCGTGTGACGCTAATTAAGATATTCGTTCTAAACGTACCTTATAGTCGACACACCTATTTCGAATCTTCATTGTACTTACTTCCTTTCTTTCGCTGAATGAATGCATTTATTTCCACAATGTCCATTCATCCTTTTCATAAAGTCTTTAACGATGAAGCTTGTTGATGGCTACTTTTGAATATGATACATTTCTGTCTTCTCTCATCAAAGGTCAAATTATTTTTCTAGTAGGAATGTCATCATCATAATCATCATCATCATCATTATCGATATAATGTATTTAACGTCTTCTCTTTCTCATTTACATGGATCGGGTATAGTTTTTTGGGAGACAGATTTTCAACGATCAGATGCTCTCTGCGTCACCAGCCTCACCCATTTCCGGGCAAAGTAATATTTTATTCATAGCCGGGCCTGTTTTTGCAGAAGATTGGAAAAGAACGACACCATCTGTACGACGGTGATACTCACTTACAACAACCACGCGGTATCAAGAAGACACAAATATACGAGCATGCACAAACATGCGCACACACGCTCACAGGCTTCTTCAATTTTTCTCCACCAAATCCACGATCAATGCTTTTGTCTCCTCTGTTCCAGAGTAAAAGATACTTCTTCAAAATACCACTCAATGGGACTGATCCCCAAACCACGTGGTTATTGAGTGAACTTCTTGATCACACAACTACGCTCTCGGCCATCGATAGAATATGGTCGATTGAAATTTATCGATATAAATCTTATACAAATCTAATTACTACTGAGATTTAAATTTTATAAGTAAGAACGGCGTCAATGACATTGAGAATTACCGAACAACATAAATTTGAAATATTTATGTAATTCATATACCACTAACTAACTTAGGGGGTCTCTGCTCTGCGACTTCAATGAACATCTAATAAATAACAACGAAATTTCCCTCAAAGTACACCCTATTGTTTTTAATGAAGATACGTTGAAAATTATTGTCTCACGTACTGAATGGCCAGAAAAAGATAGAACGGGATTGGTAGATACGAATTTGAATATAGCTCTGGTCGATCAGGATCTACAAGAGGATAAATAATCTAAATAATCCTTTCTATTCTAAGCACAAGGCCTGAAATATTGGGAGAGGGGACAAGTCGATTTAATCAACTCCAGTGTTTCACAGGTACTTAATTTATCGAACCCGAAATGATGAAAGGCAAAGTCAACCTCGGCAGAATTAGAATCAGAAAGGCGGCGAGCTGGCAGAAACGTTAGCACTCCGGGCGAAATGCTTAGCGGTATTTCATCTGCCGTTACGTTCTGAGTTCAAATTCTGCTGAGGTCGACTTTGCCTTTCGGGGTCGATAAATTAAGTACCAGTTACGCACTGGGGTCGGTGTAATCGACTTAATCCCTTTGTCTGTCCTTGTTTGTCCCCTCTATGTTTAACCCCTTGTGGGCAATAAAGAAATAAGAAACGTTAGCACGCCAGGTGACATGCTTAGCGGTATTTCGTCTGCCGTTACGTTACGAGTTCAAATTCGGCCGAGGTTGACTTTGCCTTTCATCCTTTCGGGGTCGATAAATTAAGAACCAGTTACGCACTGGGGTCAATGTAATCGACTTAATCCCTTTGTCTGTCCTTGTTTGTCCGCTCTATGTTTAGCCCCTTGTGGGCATTAAAGAAATAGGAATTAGAATTCAGAACGTAACAGCAGATAAAATACTGCTAAACATTTCGCCCGGCGCCCTAACGATTTTACCTGACGATATATTTTAACATTCGAAATAAACTAACCATCTTCCAATTGACCATACTTTTTAAAGGAGAACCCTGTTAGAAATTTTGCAGTTTATTACAAATGTATATTTTAACTGAATATATTTTGACAAATAAAACGCCTTGTGCACCGTGAACATCAAGAAACAGATTCGAATGTGAGTACGCTAATTGCTGTTGTATATTGTTATTGAAGAACAACTTCTACTTTCAGAGTAATATGTTCATAACGCATTAGTATCATTAAGGTTACAACGACGAAGGTAGCAGTTGGTCCGATCAACAGAACAGTGTTCTCGTGAAATTAACGGGCAGGTGGTTAAGCATTCCACAGACACACATACCCTTAACGTAGCTCTCAGGGAGATTCAGCTTGACAGACAATGTGACAATACTGGCGCCTTTGTCATACAGCTACAACTCATCATTGCCAACTAAGTGAACAAGAGTAATGTGCAATGAAGTGTCTTGCCCAAGGACACGACGCGAGAATTGAACAGCAACTTTGCGATCGTGAACTGTATTCCCAAACCACAAAGTTATACGCCTTCACACTCCTTCAATCGCGCAGGCAAGGCAATTTTCCTTTGCCTGGTGGCTGTGGTGAAAGAGGTTGTTTAATGGACAAGCCTGAAAAGCATGAGGACAGATACATTCCTCTTTGGTGAAGCTCTCATTAACTTCTTCAAGTTTCACTTCAAATTGAAATTGAGAGTGAAGATAGAAGTGCTGTCTTCGAGTGAGTTTATTGAAAGGTAGGTGAAAATTGCAAAAATTGCAAGAGTGTATCGGAGTGAAGGAATCGGAGAAGGCACTTGCTCTTTGATTTTCAGAGAATTCTCGGGCAATGGTGTTCCCCGATTATCCCTAGAGACCTTCCTGTATCAGGAGGGCCATATCTCTGTCAATCCTTCCCGCTACTGTTTTTCTTAAACCTTTGTATGCTATGCATATGTCCAACTATACTTACTTCCTTTCTGTTCTTTTTAATCATTTCATTATATGTAAACTCCCACACTTTATGCCTGTCTTTGTATTGTCCCCCTTATCCATCGTCCTTGTGGAAAATAAATGAAATCATTACTACTACTTCTACTACTACTACTACTACTACTACTAATAATAATAATAATAATAATAATAATAAATTGAGAAGAGCATTATCGCTGTGAAAAGAACATCCATTCATGAATTTATTTATTTTTTTAATGCATATTTTACTTGTGAATCTGCATGTGTAAACTGGGAATGCATACAATGAGCTTCTCTGCCCTAGGTGTACGGAAAACACTAGTCGAGAAATGGAAGAAAATTTGAAGAAAGAAGGAAAAAAAAAACAACAACAACAACATAATAATAATAATAATAATAATAATAATAATAATAATAATAATAATAATAATAATAATAATAATAATAGAGCATCACAGCAAACCACAGCACATACCCAAGGCACACAGAGCTGCGCTCGGTAGTGAAGTGAAAGCACGTTATAAAAATAAAACTACTGAACAATAATAATAATAATGATAATAGTAATAATATTAATAATAATTTCTAGCACCTTCCGGATTATTACAGCACTGCTTGGAACCGCTCGAATACTCCAGAAGGTGCTCGAAAAATAAAAGGTGCTATCTTAGTTCACTGGTAGTGAACAGCTGACACTGTATTACATCTCTAGCGTTAGAAGCTGTGCAAAAGCAATAATGTTATTATTATTATTATTATTATTATTATTATTATTATTATTATTATTATTATTATTATTATTATTATTATGATTCCTACTAATTTTAGAGAAATTTGGAAGTGCTGTATTCATACTATTACTACAATATCCTTTCTTCATAGAGGAAAATAAATGCCTATGATTGGATTAAAAACCTAATTGTCATCATGGTATATGGGAAGCTTATCTTCTGCTTTATAATGCTTGATTTCATTAAATACCATTTAATGAATAACAGTAATACTGTGTAGATTGCTCAAATATAAGAGAGCCCATCTCTTTGCTTCATGTGCTGATGTACACATAGCTCTTGTCGGAGCTGGACCAACTGCAGCTAATTACATGTTATTTAGCATTGATCAATTGAACGAACTAAATCAGTCATATACACTAACGAAAAAGTAATTTAAGCTTAGGACAAAACACGAATTCTCATCCAATATTGCAAGCTGCTAGTCACAGAGGCAATAAGACAACCCGTCACATGACTAGACAGATAGTATTTTCCATAGGAAGCCATCAAACGCTTTTGTAATTCATCTGCAATAACTGTCAATGGATTTCTTCCTTTGAAGTATCGTTAGACGTTAATTTAGAAGGGAATGATTGCGCGTCCCATCTGTCCAATGTAACTATATTAACATTGCGTTATATCAGTTATAGCATCATTTCGAAAATCGTCACGAATATAATTTCTGTGTCCGCATTGTTCAATCGTTGAATCGACTTGTGCAGCTTCTAGTCAATTATCTTCGTTAAAATGACTGAAGAAGAAAGAGATAGAGAGAGACAGGGAGAGACAGACAGACAGACAGAGAAGTAAAATCAGAAACTAACGCAAAGGATGGTGGCGTGGTTTCACCTATAAAATTTGTGCTTAGGAAAAACATTGGCCTAACTTGTATCAATCAATAAGCTAAAAGATGTGTTGACAACAATTCCTATTTTCATTTATATATTTCTCCATCTTTTTATTTATTTATACATTTATTTGTTCGTATCTTAATCAGAGAAAAACTAATAGTACATATAACCTTTCAGTAAGTCCTCTGAGAATGATATAAGAAATGCTACAAGTTGTCTTCTGACTGGACATCTGGCCGAATGCTGGTAGCAGATTGTCTATACTAAAAGTACACAGTGGCCACGATGGGGTTCTTATACTTGACGATGGTTATGAAGCATTAGGAATTAGAATTTTAAAAAAATGATAGAATTATTTATGTATGCGGAATATCTTATAGGATAATCTTACAGATCATGGTATAATATATATTGCATTTTTTATCTTATAGCGAGAAGTTAAGGCAGGGTACTTTTTTCTTTATCGGATCTCAGAACCTGATGGAAGGGAAAATGGGAGACATCGTCAACCCGGAAAACTCATTCGGATACTCACAGCAGAGTGGAGTTCTCTAACGGTACCCAAGGGACTAAGGAATAGTATTAAGCCAGGTGTCAAATTCAGACTTCTACAGTAGTATGAAAAGGCTAAATTTGAACTCTCAACGCAAATTGCCAGAATAAATAGCACATAACATCCGATCCGATTCGCTTCTCACTTCTGCTGATCCACCGCCAAGGACTGGTACTTTTTGTCAACCATAAATGTATGTAGAACACAGTTACATTCAACAGGGTTCGAACTCAAAGCGCAGAATGCTGCTACATTCTCTCTGATGACCTAATGAATCAGTCAATTTGACCCAAAACTGTTTCTATAATTCACCATTGTTAAACTGTCTCATGCTGGTACGACGTGCGAATTAAGCTAAAGGTACACGTGTTTGTATATTACTCAACTATGCACACTGATCTTAAATTTTGGCATGAGGTCACCAGTTTCAGGGAAAGGGGTATTCGGTCGAATACATTGACCGCCAGTGTCTCACTGGTTCTTATTTTGTCGGCCTCGAAAGGATAAAGGGCGAAGCCGATCTCGGGGAAATTTAAACTCAAAACGTGAAGACGGACAAAATGCGAACGTCAGTATGTTAGTGTGTCGCACTTTTTCAACTTTGCTCCCAGAGGCCGTATCTCAACGTATCAGACCATTTTGGAATCAGGCCGACTTTGTGAGTAAATTAAAAACATTCCCGGCTGAATCCGGAACCGCAATCCTGAAATTTTGGATTCCCAAGTTTTCACTTGTTTTCGGCGATTTTTTACGTCGTTTTTTCCGATTCATTTTTTTGTACGATAACAATTTTTAGTAGCTGGAGGCGTGAAAACTTCACGGAAAATATAAAAAATGTAAGTATCTGTAAATAGTGATTTCATTTAATAACTATCGGATAATTATGGGCATTGCTACAGATGTATACTCCATCGGCTTTGTTGCCTCATACATTCCAGAAAAATGGATACTTTCTATTAAAGTTTCAACAAATAATCTCTTAAGTCCTGTTGATTGAATACATGTAAAAAGATTTATAGGAAATTTTTTTCCGAGCGGTTGGGGAGAGGAGATTCGGAAAATTCACATGATCCGACATGTTTCCTCTTGTAACTTTCAGGAAAATGGGTATTATTTAATGAAATTTTATACAAATACCTTTCAAACGGCATAGATTACGGTTGCTAAAGTTGGAGGCGGGTTATACGTCTGTAGTTATGCCTGATTATTTATAAGCAGGACCCTGGGAAATTCTACGAAATGCAATAAAATGTAAGCATCTTTTAAAGTAACATCCAATTACAGTGTAGAAAAGTAAAAGTAACATCCAATATTTGCTGGGGTTATGTATCTGTCTACTCTGAAAATACTAAAAAACAC
>NC_068983.1:52515607-52517284 GCF_001194135.2 Octopus bimaculoides
AGAGAGAGAGAGAGAGAGAGAGAGAGAGAGAGAGAGAAAGAATAAGTACTAGGCTTACAAACAATAAGTCCTGAGGTCAATTTACTCAACTAAAGGCGGTGCTCCAGCATGGCTGCAGTCAAATGACTGAAACAGATACAAGAATGAAAGACTAAACGAACATATATATACATATGTGTATGTGTGTGTATTTATATATACTTGTATATTGATAAATTTATTCAATGAGAAGGTTGCTAATTTAACCTGCTATCAGAAAACTGGTCTTCGTAAATGGCGTATAATCTATGTACTTGACCACATAGTGAGAATTTTTATACCGCCTCATAGTCGGTAATTTATTAAATTGTTGTTCAAGATATCAAAAATTGGACTACATCTTTGCAATATGTTTGCCTAAGTTTTACTGGAATGAAAAACACAAATTAAAAAACGACTGGTCTTTGATGTTCTATGGTCATAAGTACAAATATATTAGAATAATGTGTGCATAGATGTCTGTTTATATGCGAATGTATGTATGTATATATGTATGTATGAATGTATATGTGTATGTATGTATACGACTGTGTTGAAGTATATATCTTTATACGCTAAATGAAGCAGAGATAAAGAATGATGAACAAAATCTGCTTTTGATTTTCGGTCCAGATGATTTCATATATAGCCATCCTACTATCTGATAGATTAAGAAAGAGATAATTCCAACACCGTCCAAGTGCTACAGGGTGCAGTACTGGAAATAAATCAGCACATACTGATGCATATGGTCGAATGAACTGCGTAGATTGGGTTCAATAACGCTCGTATATTTTCAGCGAAGCAAAGTAGACGACGGATTTGTTGTTGTTATTGATGTTGTCGTTGTTGATGTTAGTAGTAGTATTAGTGGTGGAGATGGTGGTAGTAGTAGTAGTAGTAGTAGTAGTAGTAGTAGTAGTAGTAGTAGTAGTAGTAATAGTAGTGGAGATGGTGGTAGTAGTAGTAGTAGTATTAGTAGTAGTAGTAGTAGTAGTAATGGGGATGGTGGTATTAGTAGCAGTATAGTGGTGGTGTGGTGCTGGGAATAGTGGTGGAAGTAGTAGTAGTAGTAGTAGTGGTGGGTGGATGGTGGCATTGGTGGTGGTGGTGGTATTAGTAGTAGTAGTAGTAGTAGTAGTAGTAGTAGTAGTAGTAGTAGTAGTAGTAGTAGTAGTAGTAGTAGTAGCAGCACTATTCTAGAAACAGAACTTGGTTTCAAATAGATACGCTACAAACATTTCACCGAATCCATGACACTAGTTTAATAAACGAGGTAGGAGCCTCTGTGCGTGTGTGTGTGTGTGTGTGTGCGTATTTGTGTACAGTCACATTCAACACGTCCGAATGCACTCGGACATGAGAAGACATTCCACTGCGGAGAACCTCCCAGGAGAAAAAATATCTCCTTCTTAGCATACGATGCACACGGGCGTGTGGAGAGCTTACGCGGCAGAAATAGTCCCTGGAGAAAATTTTTCTTATGGATATATAAAAATTCAAGATAGGTCACGACCCAGCGCGTCCAACAGTGATGAATACATACATACATACATACATACATACATACATACACACATACATACATACATATGTGTTATGTATGTATGTGTGAATATGTATATATATATATATATATATATATATATATATATATAT
>NC_068983.1:52517688-52520928 GCF_001194135.2 Octopus bimaculoides
TATATATATATATATATATATTATATATAAAAAATACAAAGATGGAACAAGAACGCAAAACATCCAGACAGTTAGGTGATACAAAAAAGGGACAACAAAACATCCGGACAGACGATACAAAGTAAACAAGGACGGGTCATTCGGAGATGTACTTGCATAGCAAGTGACCTGATCTGTGATCGTGTGCTGAAACAAAAATAATTGCAGCGTGGATTATAAGCCATTTAAAAACACAAAAACCGTTAGGTTTACTTCATTTAAATTTAATATTTGCTAATACATAGTCAGAAACCATGCTCCAGGAGATAGATGGTTAATATCTTTATTTTTCTTTCCCTTTGAAATATATCCCTAATAGTGGTTTGGATTTTGGCTATTCCTTCTAGCGTGCCAGGTATGCTAAGATAGATACCCCTTATGTGTTTAAATGTACAATGTATTTATATGAATAATATATAGTCTATTGTCTAATTTTTCTACACGCTAGGCCACTGGTGGAAAAATTTTCTAAATTGTTTTTCTTACCCTGATATTACCAATTATACATACATACATACATACATACATACATACATACATAAATGCATACATACATACGGGGTGACCCAAAAGTAGGTTTACAGTTATCATGTAGGCACTTTAAATTTCTTTTAAAACATTTTATTACATTTAAATTTCTATCTTAATTAACTAAATTAGCATATAATAATGGTTTCGTTTATTTTTTTTTCAATATATAATTAAGATCTAAACTCTTAATATATGAATGCGAAAGAGATAGTTGAATAACTGCAAACTTACTTTTGGGCCACCCTGTATATACCCAAACTCACAGTCCTGATATTAACTGAAAAATCTAAAAAACTTGTAGAAATTTATATTTTCTACTGCAATTATTGATATAGATGAAAAAGCGAGGAGTGTTTTGCAATAAAATTAGTATATACACAGAGAGAAGTTTTCAGATGTTGAATATCAGTGTTAGACTGTTCAATATTTTGTATGTTACATGTTTGCGTCCTAACGAGCGCCAATACGGACATAATTTTCTAATCAAATTTTTGCAGTAGTCTGGGTTTACTTTTTATGTCTAATACTGATGAATCTCTTCATTTAAATTGAAAGTTGGCGCAGCATACTAAACTGTAGGTTCTTTTATTTTCCTCTTGACAGATCCATTTTACAAGAAAACGGAGCTCAGGTAGTGGATATGGACACAGTCACGAGACTAGTTTTGGTGCAAGTAGATTCCTGCCAGACGACTGAACAACCTCATACAAAACAGCGGTATTCCACTAGAGGAGATTGAGCAAGTAGTGAAATTGTCGGCTCTTACAAAATTCAGATCGCTCTGTAATGCGTCTAAATAAGCCTAGTTTAATGCAGGCTTAAGAAAAAAATAACAACTTAGTGACTGGAGATTAGGGCGAATAACATTATCAAAACTGCATTAAGGTCAGGACACACAGGTAACCATATCGCATCTTCCTTCATGCGGTTTAACGCAGGATATGTCTGGGTTTTGAGTAGAAGGACCCTACTGTAAATATGCTACAGTCTCCATTCAATGCCGGGGGTACCAGAGGTGGAGCTGCAGCCCATCTTAGAAGGCTGGTGAATGTTCAAAGGTTGCATACCCTGGAATCCCCGAGACAATCTAAGAACGAGCGATCATTCACAATTCGTACCGGGGACGTTACAATTCTATCGAATAAGATGAGAGAACTGAAAAAGATTAGATTATATCGACTGGATATAATCTAATATTTTTATGCAA
Organism: Octopus bimaculoides; assembly: GCF_001194135.2. NCBI lineage: Eukaryota > Metazoa > Mollusca > Cephalopoda > Octopoda > Octopodidae > Octopus > Octopus bimaculoides. Next base: position 52,519,466 of record NC_068983.1, read on the forward strand.
TTTTCTTTTTTCACTTCGTCAAACTGGAGCCAAATTTATTCCCGCTTTACATTTTGAGTTCAAATTCCGCTGAAGCAAATTTAACTTTTCCCCGCCATGGGGCTCGATAAGATATGTACCAATTATGCACTAGAATCAATTTAGTCGACTAGGCCCTTCCCCATTAATTATGTCTTTGCCTATAGTAGAAAGAAAAATACTTGTTTTTAACAATTTCAATTTTAAAATTGCAAATTGCAGAAACTGCACATGTGGTCAAATCATTTCATTACCGTTAATAATAAAGTTGTCATCTTGTTTTAGTAAGATATTTCAACTCAAACAGATGTCGAGTTGATTGAAATGTTTACTTTATATTTCCTACTGGAATATGAATCATCATACAATAATCTTTATTAATATTTCTTGAATTAAGTAACTTAATTAGCAATCCACTGAATCATTCTACTATGTTCTGTAAACCAATTCTGTAAATTAATATGCCATACGCGTCAAGCAGTATTCATTTGTATTTAATCTTGATATCACAAGCTATAGAATAATGTAGTTAACTGTTTAGCCAGAAGTATGAACGAAGCGGAAGAAATATAAATGCCGTTTTAATTCTAAATTAGAGCTGAAATTTAATTTCATTCGCTCTTCGCTATGTCTATTTCTAACTAAAGGAAACATTACGGATTCCTTAATCAATACGTTGGTCTTCAGCTAATACTACTTCAAATCTAAGAACTGACATACTCAACTCACCATTTCAAATTTGCCAATATTAGGTTCATAAACAAATCATTCAAAACAAGAGGAAATTGAAGATCAAGTCAGCAACATATCACGTTTTCTCTCCTCAGAGTATGTAACATCACTGGCATGTATAAATTCAACTAGAATCCGTTACGTAAAAGCTTGGTCTTCGTTTCAGATTTACTAATATATACAAGTTATCTCGAGTTCTCTCTACATAAAAATTCCAGGAAGCCATAAGCATTATACAACTAAATTAATAAGAGTCGAGAGAAAGTAGATAATGCATGGTTACTAAATGTAAAAGACGGATAGTAGAATAACAGTATTATGAGCTGACAGTGTTGTACTGATAATAGAATAACAGTACTATTATGAGCTGATAGTGTCGCGTTTGAATATCTATAAACAGGATAATGTTATCATTGTTTAACCCCTGGTCATCCCTGATTTAGCAGACACTTGATCAAAAGTATTCTGGTTCTGAGCGCCTAGTTTTGTATACACACAAAAGGAATCTAAGACAATTTCCCCTATCCGTATAAAGTAAGGATCAGTTCCTGGAATAGCTTGAGTTTCAAAAGCCCGGAGCTATTTAATATCTTGCCAAAAATCTTGAGAGATCTACATGGAGTGGGGGCAGATGTTTTCAAGAAACCACCTAGACCTTATGCCGTCCAACATCCCATATGTGTGTGTGAGTGTGTGTATTATATGTATATATA
>NC_068983.1:52524959-52528941 GCF_001194135.2 Octopus bimaculoides
ATATATTTGTGCCTAAGTTCATTATTTGTGAGCCAAGTTAATATTTAATAATTTTAAAAGTTTAAAACATAAAACTCTCCTCTAGAATCTTCATCATTTAAACGAGTAACAAACATTTACTTCAGATTTGAACATAAAATTACAGTACTAAAACACAAAATGCACCAAAAGCCAATACATATATAAAACATAAAATCATTTTAAAATATATAGAAAGAATGTAATTACTCCGATAGCTTTGGCAGCTTAGAGAAGAAATTTTGGCAATCGTAATATATCAACATACATAAGGCAATTCAGTTCGGATGTTATTTTCCTTCTTTTTCGAGCGTTCCTTCCTACTCCACCCATCTCTTTCTCTCACTTCGTCTTTCATACAGTATCAAACACACAACACATGCATATACACACAGATACAAACACACAAACACTCACCTATATTTATTACACATATGTACATTACAAACGTGTGTCTATACATACATACAAATATATCTATATATTTATGCATATATATATGCATATATACACACACACACACACACACACACACACACACACACATATATATATATATATATATATATATATATATATATATGCGCACATTCTAAAAGAGAGAGATAAGCAATATATTACTTAAAATATGCCATTATTATTTTATACCTGCTATTCCATGCTAACATGATTGAGACCTATCTTTTCTGACAGCATCTTGCCATTTACTTAGGTCCTTTATTTTTTTCCTTACTTATTAAGTTCAGCCCCTTCAGATCAGACTTCATCCATTCTTCCTATGTCTGCTTTAGTCGTGTACACAGTTCTTACATTTAAATTGCTCTAAGCTACCACCCTTCATACGCTTCTCGTCTCCATTCCAGTGCCATCTTCTCTCTTGCACACCGCAAATATATTCTCTCATACCCAGTTATTTATTAGTTTATATATGATATGTTGTTCATACACACTAACGTTACACATACAGATATATGCTCCTTCATTTCTGTGTAGTCTTCGTACAACGTCCGTATTCAGTTCGTATGCTTTTTTTCTATATAAAACTACACTACGCAAATAGATATCGGAAAATCTACCCTTCATTTGGAAAGTGAATAACCACGTCACCATCAGATGTTTTAACTAAACTCTTATTTCTCGTTCATGGTCTGATTTCTACATGATCTGAATTCTACAGAACACTCTCCTCCACTTCTAGTTAGGGCACTTTGGTAACCGCAAAGATAGACTTCTTCTAAGGAACTTCTAGTATTCCGAATTTCTTTCAAGAGTGCTACTTCTGTTTATTAATTCTATTGAATTTCTTAGTCATATTTTTACGAAAGTAAGTCAAAAAGTAATACAATGTTTATTTGCTTTACTTTTTCAATTATTTACATATATACAAAGTTAGTCAATACAAAATATAAAATAAAAATTACATAACTTTCTGACTCACCTCGTATATCTGCTACATAATAAAGTGTTACTTCCCGTCGCTTTACTTTATATTTAACACGATTGCTTCTTTGGTCTTGCTCTACAAACAAAAATAGTTGCCTTTGCTAAGTTTACTTTAAGACAATTTAATTCTGAGCTTTGTTTCCATGGCTGAAATTCTTCAGCTGTCAGAACTAAGCCGTTGACTTACAGAAGTTTCTACGGAGAATCTCTTTTAAACTACACTGTTAAGATCTGAAGAATTTTTAATAAACAATAGGAACCAAAAGTCAATCCCTGATGTACACATAACCTGCGCACAAAGCCTCGTTTTGATGATGAGATATCTGATTGTAGCTTGTATAGCTCCCATAAGTCAATCATTAGCAACCACTATACTACCGAGTGTTGTGCTCTCTCAACGACTCTCTTCAAATTAACGAATGCTATGTAGAGTGACTTAGTTAAAATCTTCTGTAGTTAATCCACAAAGAAAAGAATATCTGAGGTACCTCCATTCAGGCAAAAATTGAAGCAGTATCTGAATCTCTTGCAAATCAGTTGTGCAATATCTCTGTTGCGGTTATAACCTAGTCGTTCACTTCTACAGTTGCTTCTTTGTAACGCATCTTTTCTCTATAACTGATGATGTTTTATAATTGATGATGTTACAGCGTTACAAGACATTATGTATAACACTTCTGTGTGCAACCTGACTGAATATGCGAGTAACTATCAACTTTTCTACTTCAACGTTTATTTTCGATATATTTGGAACTGTTCCAGATGATCTGTCTCCTTGTCTTCAATCTTCTGCTTGATGGAAATGTCTGATATCGTACCACTACTAGCCAGGCACCCGACAAATTTGTCTCTCTACTTTGTGTCACCCCTGTTGTATACAACCCTCCTCGGCCCCATGCCCTTCTACCCGAAACATCGGCACCCTGGAATCCCCTCCCTATTCATATTTTTCCTGCAGATATTGAACTGCAACAGTTTAAACAGAACATTAACCGCATCAATTTCACCAATTTCGGAAGGCGTGCAAAGGGCATAGGCATTGCCCGCCCCCCTCCTCCAAACTTATCAAATTGATTAAAGTAATATTTCCGTCTTACTTCTCGGTATCAACGAGGACCAAAGTGCTGCTATATCTCCGTACATGCTTTTTCTCAACGATATTTTGGTTTGAAATAACACAGTTTTTACAATCTGAATCACCTAACCACTCAAATGCTCTTACAACAAAACATTAATAAAACCCTTTTTTCTTCCTGCTTCTCCTCTTGCTGGTTATATTCGACGTCTATCTTCCATATGGCTATTTAATATGGTTCCTTGTTTCATTTTCTTTCAATTTTTCCCTTCTTGTCTTTTAGCTATCATGGCGCGCTCTACCGTATCTAGTCTCCCATAATTTACGTTTTGCCTTGTGGCTGAACAGTACGCAATTTACATATTTCGCTCGTGACTCTAATCAGATTGCATCATAATAGACTCATTGTTGCACTCTGCGTTATAGGCCTCAATCCCCAAGGACTTAGTGTTCACAGCCAATTAATTTATGCCACCTCCTGACAAATGCAAAATCTATTTGGTTTGCAGAATCGCCAGAGTGATAATTCATCTCATGGATGAGAAGTATTTTATATCTCAGTGTTGTAGATTCTTACGTAATTTTATCATTACTTCTACTGTTATCACTATGTTTGTCAGATTATCGCATCATAAGCATTAAAATGACCATCCGTAATAATGAGGTTGCTATCATTCGTTACCGAAGAGTTCGGAAAGAGCTTTGTAGAACTGGTATTGTAACCTTCTGAAATGTATACACGTACCTACACATATGAAAATGAAATTTTGGACGTCCATGTGGCTTACTTCCAGTCTCGATCTCGCTGAAGAGGACCATGTTTAGGAGCCGGTTTCCCGGCATCCGAAACACAAGGCCAACCTGGTGGAGAGGACAACGGAGAATGCAGGTCACAACGCTGTAGATCCCAGCCCTGCCACGTTTACATGACAATTTCCTCTAGTTGAAAACCTCAAAAAATTAGTGACCTATAGCTAAAAGACAACAACAACATTGATTCGATAGATCCTTTATTCTCTTCTACAGTAGTTTATAGAATGCTCTCCTTTCAGCAAGCCGCATTTTCAAAAGGTCTTTCACCTTGCATTAAAGCAATCATATACAACTGATGATACACTCTCAATTACAGAAAGGAATTAACGACTTTCTTTACTGTTTAGTAGACAGCTAAGTTATCATTTTTGTTCTACTTGTTTGTTTGTTTTTTTATTTTTGTAATAAAAAAAAATCATTTTCCTTCTAAAATTGAAAATGCGATAGGGCATCTAAATTATTAATGTCAAAATTTTTGATTAGACGCCAAATATTTCCCCTTCTCAAACGAAAATAATCCTTGTATTCGCAATATTAATATATGCATCTGAACAGTTCATATACACAGTGTGCTGACAAGTTTACTGTGTTTTTCGTTCTTAGGAAGAGAACATACATACATACATACATATA
>NC_068983.1:52529666-52535337 GCF_001194135.2 Octopus bimaculoides
TATATATATATATATATATATATATATATATATATATATATATATCCATACATATATAATATGCATATATATGAATATGTATATATGTATAATGAATATGTTCATTTTTCAAGAAACACATTTTTCTACTGTGAGAAACTTTAGACGTAAACAGATAGGATATAAACGGAAAGAAAAATCGAGCTGTTATTGGTGCCATAACTCATATATTTGCATGAATACGTTACGTCTTTTCTTATTTATGCTACAAACATACATCAATTTAAAGTACTGTAAACTAAAACGAAATTCGAAGATTTACTTACCAGTAAGGTAATCAATAATGTAACTTTATTTGTTTGTATACGTATATATATGTGTGTGTATGTTTATATACATATATATGTGTGTGTCTTTGTACATATATATGTGTTTGTGTGTGTATACATATATATATACATATGTGTGTGTATATATATACATATATATATATATATGCATACTTACAAATATATTCATATTCCTATATAGATGTACATACCTTAAATATATATATATATATGTGTGTGTGTGCATAATAACTTCGATAATATACCATAGTAATAATATATATATTCTTCCATTGAAATCAACATTTATATACAAACAAATTGAATGAAAATGATGAGCTAACCCAAGCCAGAACCGAACCCACATATCAACGTTTACATGGCTACATGCGGATTCGATTGGGCCAAATGCTCACCCATCATTTTCAGACAAATTTAGGTATATATATACTTAAACTGTCTAATACTAAATATAATATTTATAAACAAATCAGAAGTTGTGTATGTTACGGAGAGAAAGCGTCTATGGAAGTCTATTAGTACAATAATAACTATAATGATATATCATAATAATTATAATATATATGTATTTCAAATTCCTTCGAGAAATCACGGATAAATTCCCTACACCCGGATATGTCTCCTTAAACAATAACTCTCTATTTGAGTTGTCCGATTCCTGATTGGAATGACTTCACCCGGTGGAGTTATTAAATTCGACATAGCCTGAACCAATACTGGCCGAAACCTATGAAAGTATCAAAGTATGTGGATATAGATGTGTGTGTGTGTGCGTGTGTGTGTGTGTGTGTGTGTGTGTTTGTGTGTGTGTGTGTGTATGTGTGTGTCTGTGTGTGTCTGTGTGTCTGTGTCTGTGTGACTCTGTGTCTGTGTGTGTGTGTGTGTGTGTCTGTATGCATGTCTCTTCTATTTTTTATTATAAATCTTCAGGTTAAAAAACTGGTTTCCAACAAATATACATGGCTCCATCTTTGGGATGTAATTAACACAGACGAATTCAGATTTGGAACTTGAGAAAAGTCTTGCATATTTTTAGTGTTCCGCTCACAGATGTACGTATGTATGTATATATGTATGTATGTATCTATGTATGCATGCATGCACGTATGCATGTATGTTTGTGTGTATGTATTAGAGAGTCCTAGCTGTGGTAATTAAACATATAACAATGCGAATTCGGTCCTTCTATGCTATCACATATTCAGGGAGAGTGTAGCGATGGACCGTTTCGCGCTTCTTTTATCGCTTCTGAACGAAAACATCCAAAGAGACCTTTCCTTAATCGATAGCATACAGTACCCAGTTCCTATATGTAATCCATATTATAATCATATTTATCAGTATTATCATTAATTATTTTGTGGCCTTAGTAGTCATTCTGAAATTTCATATTTGCTCTCTAGAGCGCTTGTCATTAAGTAATTGATATATATTTTACGCAAAGCACATCGAGATTCAGACGTACTGAAACAAATGCGCGCGTGTGTGTGTGTGTGTGTGTGTGTGTGCTAGAAAAAAAGAGCCCTAGCTTTGAAAATGAACCGTACTTTCGATATATGAGAAAAATCAAATGGTTAGTCTCCTAACAGACTGTTTTATTGATTGCTGAGCGCTCTTCACAGTCGTCATAGCCATTCCCGTTCCAGTGTTTTCTACGCATTGAAAACACTGAAATAATCTTTTTATGTTCTCGTGTAGTTCTTGAAAACAACTAAGACGTTCTAATGTCCATATATACTTTAGTACTATTTAACCTAGGACGTATAAACTATAATTTTTATTCTAAACGAGATTACACATCATGAGCCGTCGTATTGAGCACTGGAAAACATTTTCTAATATTATGATATTATGCGATTGAGTGTCTCAAAGAATATTCATTATTTTCAGAATTGATATTTGCACCCGGTGATGATTTGCTATTGTTGTGTACACTTGAAGTACTGGCAGATATTTCCATAGATTCTGATTGAAAAAAATATATGTATTTATAGAGAGTCTATTGATTTATCATTTTAACATCTGGCTTTGACTTAGTGACTCTTGACAAGCTTACATAAATGTACTAGCTCCGCCAGGGTATGCTTTACAAGAAAATGCGGAAAAAAATAAACAAAATGGGACATCATATTCTAATATTGATGCACTGAGTCGCCTACCAATTATGTCGACGTCGATAGTGGCTATAACGGATGTGATTTTATTGAAAATGGAATCAATTTTTCATAACCATTTATAATTCTCTGGCATAGCGTTAACTAGCAGAAATATGACAAACGTTTTCTCAACAGAATTTGAATTTTGTTTCTCGTGTTGGACTAACACCATTCAAATGTGCGATCTAAGAATAATTATTATATCTCGAGGGACTATTTTCTATAGAGATGATCCGTAACTCCGTCACAATAAACAGAATTGGTTAATCATATATCTTCTATCTTTCATTTGTTTCAATCATTACATTTTGGCCATGCTGGGGCACCACCTTGAAGAATTTTTAGCCATACGAAGCGACGCCACTATTCGTTTTTTAAAGCCGGGTACTTAATTTATCGGTCTCTTTTACCGCACCACTAAGTTACTAAACACGCAAATACCAGTTATCAAGCGAAGCAGGTGATCAACAAGGCTTCTTTCAGTTTCCGTCTACAACATACATCTACAAGGCTTTGGCCGGGACTTGAGATTGTATTAGAAGACATTTACCCAAAGTGCCACGCAGTGGGACTGAACCCAAAAACATGTGGCTGGGAAGCAAACTTCTTACCACATAGCCACGCATGCGTCTATATTAAAAATATCCGAGTGTCACCCACTTCGAAGGCTCTTCTTGTTTTGTCATTAAATTCTCCTCTTCCATGAGTTGTCATTGCTCGTCGTTGTTGTTTAGCTCAATGTAGGATTGAACGGTTCTATACTCAAAACCATTGAAGCTGTGTCCTTCACATTAATTATGCAGCACGATCTAATGGAAGTTTGGCTACTTTCTTCTGCAAGTCATATATCTCCGCTGGCATTCCCTCATTAGCTCAATCTCTTATTTGAAGTGTGTTGTGATAAATATACTAAAGGATTAAATTAATATCTTGCTTCTTGTCAGTATCTTAAGAGTAAATTTAATACAGCAGCTTCTGCGGCCTACTTTCGCGTGTCGTTTATACACAAATTATTTATATCTAGTTGAAATTAAGTCAATTTTATTTTAAGTGAAATCTTATTTATATCTATCCGATTATACATTACAACAAATAGTACAGCAATACCTAGAAGAGAAAAAATTGACGTTATCAGGTGTTGAGAATTAGAGTTTGATATAATAAAATATATGTCACAAACGAAAGATATAATCAATCGAACTCTTTCCGCGCCATACACAGCTCTTGTTCATATTAAACGTTGTAATAATTGAGCATGGTTCCGGAATGATAATAATAATAATAATAATAATGATAATCCTTTCTGCTATAGGTACAAGGCCTAACATTTTGGGGTAGAGAGAAAATCGATTACTTCGATCTTGAAAAGATAAAAGGCAAAGTCATCTTCAGCGGTATTTAAACTCAGACCGTAAAGGACCTGGAGAAATGCAACAAAGCATTTTGTCCGGCATGCTTTTGATTCTGCCAACACGTTGCCTTGATGCTGATAACATCATTATTATTATGTTTCCTTTTTGTAAATATAAGACACTTAAATGTTTAACAGTCCGGGCATTTCAATTAGGGAGCAGTCGACAATATGCTGAAAAAGGCTCCTTTCTGATTCATATTCTGTACCTTACAGAGACAAGACTTCTCTTAAAATCCTTGTTGTACCAAGAACTGCTGTCTTCCGCATGACTTTTAACCTTGCATCGATTCAGACTTTAGTTCCATAATCCTCGAAGATGTTCGATTTGCATCGCAATGCTCCGATCACCACTACATTCACTAAAACTTTATTCATCCTACACATCTTACCAGTCTCCTTCTTCAGTGACTCATATTTCTCCATTCTTTAACGCCTTTTACGTCTACTTTATTATCTCCAGGGACAGAAAAATCGATAATTTGGACCTGGGCCTATTTCTCTTTCTACTTGGCGCCTACAGTGTCTGGCCTTCTTGCCTCAATCATTCTATCACATTGAGCGGTAATGTCCCATAAAAGCTCGAATTTATCATTCTCTAAGACCCCTTCTGGTTCCTTCTCATACCAATTAACTTCTCTGAATAAAACCCACATTTCTCAGATGTCACTCAATAAATATATCTTGCAATATTATCATGTCATCTTCTGTACACTCGCTGTGCCATCTTGTAAGCACATTCGCTTACAAGATGACTGACCGTTTCTCCTTTTTTCCACATATTCTACATAATTGTGATTCTTTCATTTTGTCACCGTGATGTTTAATGTTGTTTGTTCGGAGAGCCAACTCATAAGCGCTGTATACCAGATCTTCAGTGCATCTTTTCAGAACGTCATTTCTAAGTCACGACTCAGCAAATTTGGCTGGGTCGTGACCCTAAAGGGTAACATCAGGTCAAAAGTAAGTAACTTCGATACACTAAAATCTGCTAACGCTACAACACCGAATAAATGCAAGAGAATAATAAAAAAATAAAGGAGGCGAAGGTGAAAATTATGCACGGGCAACACACTGGAGATAATTGGTAATTATTTTGTCGATGCCGAACGGATGAAAGGTAAAGTGAACCCAGGCGAAATATGAACTCAGAATGTAAAGACGGACGAAATACCTCTAAGCGTTTCGTCCGGTGTGTTACCGATTTTACCAGCTCACATTATTATTATCATTATCATTATTTTTTGTTATGAAAGCCACTCGGATAGTTCTAAATCACCAGTTATTCTTTACTTGAAAGCAGGCAATAACAAATCATGGAAGGTTTCAAGTAGTACCTTCTCCTGTGACTCAAAGAGACAATAGTCTCCTTAGAATGCAAGCTGTACCCAACAATGCTGTCTTCTGGATCACCAGAGCCTAACAGCAGCTCCAATATTCTTAATATGTTTTTCAAAGCCCTGTGAAACTACTCCCAATGCTCCAATTACCATCAGTATCCCCATTACTTACCTCATACCCCATACCTTTCCTATCTTATTCCGCAGTGGCTGGTGTTTCTCAATCTTTTCTGTTTGTTTACATTTCACCCTTGAATCGCCTGGTATCACAACAGCTATTATCTTTACTTCTTCATTTTTATGGATGAGCAAGATACGTGGTCGTCTCGCCTCTTTGACTTGGTCCACTGCATGTTAAGATCCCAGAGTATTTTGAAATGTCCTCCATTACTCTCTCTCTCTCTCTCTCTCTCTCTCTCTCTCTCTCGCTCACTA